>NW_015114356.1:159869-182668 GCF_001443285.1 Poecilia latipinna | reverse complement strand
CATAGTAAATAGAAAAAAAATGTTTAAATTTCCACGAAATAACTCAGAATTTTTTAGATTAACCTCAGGAGAAAAGAATGACATGTCTGAGTTTCTAAAGTCAAAAGTTTCAACTTTTGGAAAAATCTGAGTTTCTAAAGACAAAAAAAGTTTGACTTTTGAAACCGAGAAATTTCCAATTTTCTTCTAGACCAGGTAGTGGAACTGTAGCGCAGAGGAATTTTGGGTAAATACAACCAAAACAAACACGTGTCTAGCGCTAGCAGAAGAAATGGTTTGTGGTCTTTTGCCAAAGACAAAAGAGAAATCCTCCATCTGTTAAAATCTCACACCACTCCAGTTTTGTTTGTGCTCCGTGAAGAAGGAAGTTGTGCTCAGTGTCTTCTTCAGAAGTTTTTGTGTCACTCACGTCAGTGATTTTTGGTGCAGTGCCACCACAGGCGAGGAGGTGAACAGGTTTTTTTAATTTGTTTGGATCGTTTGACAGTCCGATGTGAAAGAGAACCACAGCAGCTGAAAATATAACACATGTTGCAAGTTTAATAATTCCCAATAAAACCAAGTCTACTGGAATAAGAGGTGTGAAATTTTTTGTCTTTTATCAAAACTCTTCTTCAGAAACATTTAAGTGAGGCATAAAACAGACTTTAAAAGGAACTTCTCGACTAGATCTGCAAATCCCACTTCTGAAAAGGAACCTTTGCTGAGGTGTCTCTTACGCAGTGAATGATATTTAAATAATTCATCCAAGAACATTTGTTAATGTCTTGTTTCAGTTCTCCTCATGTTTTTATTTTGTGTTCCCCCTAGCCTTCAGCAGGCAGGACATGAATAAAACTTGTGAAGGGGTTAAAGCCATTGTCAGTGCTACAATACCCAATCGTTACCCTAAAATAACAGCGACTCATCCTTGGAACTCTTGCCAGTGGAAAGATTAGCTGGATTAGCAGCAGGATGATGCAGCTGAACGGCGATCGCTGAGGGTTTAAAACACATCTGCGAGGAAAGTCTTTTTAGATTTATTTGTTAAAGATGCAAATCCTCTCACTGTGTTAAAGCTGGAACATAAACAAAGCTTGTTCCAGTGTGTCAAGGACATTTTGAAGTCTAAGAATAAGTCAATTTGAGAGTCTTTTTTGGGAGGCGAGGGGTTTGTTTGATGCAAAGCAGAGATACTCTGGGAGAATACCACACCTGAGGAAAACTTTTCCTTGACGTTTTTTTCCTCCATCTTAATTCCCAGTTTGACAGAGGCTATAGCGAGCTCTTTGGGAGCGTGGCAGGATTTTCTGAGGCACGCCGTAAATCTTCGCCTCGGAAAGCCATTGTGGGCTCGTTATGGTCTCGCCTTATGAATAACACTGGAGATCCTGCAGCCTTTATAACCTCACTAACTCAGTATTCCCTTCCTCCCTTCTGACACTTTGGTCGTTGGGATAGACAGCGACCATACTCAGGGGTTCCTACGAATAGAAATGTTTATAACAGCATGAGACGATTTGTCACTCTTTAGCGCAACCCGCGTCTCGCAGGATGCCAAATAATGATTTTAACTGCCCGTCTCGAAGATTGATCCCCCTAATCCTCCCCACCTTTCTTCACGCTGAAAGGTGCAGACTAATTTACGACGGGTTGCGCTTACGCCTTGGAATGAGTGATCTGGCTTCTGGCAAAAAGAGGTAATTTCCTCTTAATGTAGTGCTGTAAACATTTTTCATCACGCTGAGCCGACAGCACATTGACACAGCAAGGACTCTGACGCTGCCGACTTTAATCTGTGGAGATTTTTGCCCGTCATTAGCGGCGCAGACTGCAATCCTCAGAAACGTCCTGGCAAATTTTTCTACTTCCTTTGAAAAACACGGCTAATGAACTGATTTAATGGGTAGGCGGGTAGCTGACGACGGTAAAAAATAAAATGGTAATCCATCTAATTCTCAGGCCTTTTGATGGGTAAATTTTCTTGTAAAGTTAAAAATGTGCATTGGGGTCAGACTTAACTCTTTCCTCATTCTGTCACAGTACAACCACATATTTCAATGTATGTCATCGGAATTTTATGTGATAGACCAAAAGAAAACGATGAACAATTGAGAATTGTTAGAATAAGGATGAGCTTTCAACATTTCTATCAGAAGCTGCGTTTTCATTGCAAATATGCGCAGAATTTTGTTGATATTCCACTAATGATGAAAGATTATGGTGTTTCCATTAAATAAGACATGCAATTAAAATCACATGAGAATATACGTGTCTTCATTGGATAAGTCATTAAAAAACATGCAGCACCTTGGCCTTCCAACTACTTCCTTCTTCTTCGTGGCAACGTCCAGTTGAAGATCATGTGTGATGTGAAAAAAGTGTTTCCATTACAGTTTTGCGAAATAAATCAATTTTCTCATCCTAGTGCCGAAACTTTATAGAAAAATTGGTTATTTTGAACCAATCAAAGCCAAGAGGGCCTTAGCAGTGTCAATCACCCTTGTGAATGTGCTGCTAAATGTGCTAATAGCAGAGGAACAACTTACTGTTCCAGGAAAACTGTTTATCCGTCGTGATCGGTAGCCATGCTAACTAGCCTTAGCATTCTTGTGAGCAGTGTGCACACAAACTGGCTGGCAAACATGGCCCTCCCCCTCACTCTGATTGGTTATTCTCACCAGGAGCAGTGTATTTCTGCAGTTAGCGCTGGGAAAAGATAAAGAAGCTTGATTTTTTTCACCGATCGTCTGTCTCATGTTGCGACAATTTTAACAAACATGTAAAGAATATACTTTTCTTTTTTAGTTACATACAGCAGCTTTAACTAAAGCTCATTATTTTGAAATGTTTTGCCAACAGTTAGATGGACAGACGGCATCTAACTGTCTGTCCATCCTCTCATGGCCAATATGATGACATTGGCCATGAGAGGATGCATATATAGACCTGAGATTGAATCACTTAACTCTATTAAAGGCATTAAAGACAAATATCTCCTCTTTCAAATCCTTGTTGGTTATTGATGAGCAATGGGCCTTATTTCAGTAATATCACAGAAATGCAGGAAAGTGTTCTTTGCATGCTTCCTTAGCCACACAGAGTCTGGACGTTATTCTGATGAATTAGCTGACTGACTAACTAAATCATCTTGACAATGAGGAACATTAGCACTGAATTGGAGTCATGTTTCCGTCCACTTCATGAATACGTTTATTGCTTTTTTCTCTCTCTCCATCAGGCACCTGAGAACAAAATTAAGCCTTTACACTTTTTTTTTGTTTTTCGTGAACAGTCTTTATTTATTTTTGTCGGGTGAGCATGGTAAATGACGGGCGGCTGGCGGGAATAATCACATATTGTTTGGCAAAAGCAGATTGAAACACGGAGCACAAATGACATTTTTTCTTTATAGTTAGTTTAATCAAATACCTCACAAATGTTTGGATGGGGGGGGGGAACAACACATTAATTTCTTCCACAAGTCTTTGTTCACATCCACTTTTTGCACATAATTTACATCTAGAACACAAGCATCCAAAAGCAGATTAGTACACCATCACACTGTTGCATTTGTGCCTTTTGTTCCTGTTCCTTAAAACACATACAGTAAATACCATTGACTATATGTCAGTGGTATTGACATACATTGACTGCTGCTGTTTTGTAGACAATGTAGTTTGATCAGGTAATTCAGTTGTTTGTCTAATGTTATTGATGTTAAAAAAAGTCATGTGCGTCCCTGCTGCAGAGTCAGTTTAAATAATAACACCACTTGCAGTGTTTTCACACCTGATTGGTCCTCAGTCGAACTGATTCTACTGGACTAAGTTGCATCATTTGTTACATTTTCAGCTGCTGAGGTTCTCCTTTGCCTTGCACCGTCAAACAATCCAAACTAATAGAAAAACCCGTTCACCTCCAAATCTGTTTTTTGTTTGTTTGTTTTTTTGTTCACTTATCCAACCAAAATTCTGGGTACCAGCGTTTGATCCAGTATTTGTTGAATCTATAAGCCTCTGACCCCATCCAGGATCTTGGTTGTTCCAATAAATGACCAGTTTTTAGTGGATCTCACTTATTGTTATTCCAGTATGTCGATGACCTTATAGTGTCAATTAGACATCTATAAACCTGATCAAATACTGTTGGAAGTCGTCTTTCCACAAAGTTATACATGTTCAACTCGGTATAAAAAGAAATGCAACTTTATGCCTACATCACAGAAGATATAAAAAGAAGTTATTTTAATTAATTCCACAACAGATTCCATTATAATTTTAAAGTCAGACAAAACCCCGAGGTCTAAAGACCACCTGATCTTTTCTTTCTGTGCCAAACTTATTCAAGCTTTCTGACCCTCTACTCTTTAAAAGTCCTCTCCAAGATTTTCTCTTTCCTCCTGTGCTTCATCAAATCATTGCCAACATTTTTTTGCCCTCTTGTCCTGTAGCTGTTGACAGTTGGAAAGCATATTAAATCCAGTTTCTCCAGAAGATCAATACATACTGAAAGCGATGACACTTCTTCTCCCCGGGGACTCGGTGTAGGCGTTCATTTGCATCGCTCTGTGGAGGACTGTCTGTGGCGGTGTTAAAGTTCACAGCTAGAGAGTGGAGGAGATCAATCTCTGCTCTGTCAATCACAATAAAACTCAAATGAGCAATTTTAAGCCGAGCACATTGGACGACCTGTCAGAGATGCGGCGGTGTGGTGTGAGCCGTCGTTTGTTTTCAACAGGACTGCGTCTAATGAATGTCTCCGTTGAGCTGGTTTGTTTTTCTCGTGGAATACCGCCGGAATACTTTCCTTGATGTTTGTTGTTTTAGCACTTTTCATTTCTTTTTAAAAGATAAAAACAACAAAAAGTGTAGCCCACACTGAACACTCTTGCAGAGAAACCTTAACATACACAACCTCTCTCTCTCTTTCTCTCTCTCTCTCTTTGTATTTCTATGTCAGCACTTTACATTGACTTCTATTCATTTTAACTGCATTTAACCAAGTCATTTTCCCTACAACTAATCCTAATTATAATAACAATTATAACATCACCAGAAATGGTGGATAACTTGCTTAGGGCATTATTTTAGAAACATGCTGTTTGTTGCTCTGGTTTCTCTGTTGTTTTCTGTCTTTCTGCAGGTTTAGACTTCCAGGGTCTTGTCTCGTGTTCCCTCTACGCTTCGTTCTCTCCTCTGCCGTTTCTCTTTCCAGTTAAACCTTCTCCTCAACTTTTTCCCCTTCCTTTTTACTTTTCTTTTCAGTCTCTGTGTCCATTAAATTTGAAATAAACTAATAAAAAACAATAAAGCCATTTGTAGAAAAACAAAAATCAAATAAAAGGACCATAGCGAAAGTTATAATGCTTTGCTTGTTAAAGTAAAAAAGAAACAGAAGAAGATATGGCTGAGAGGAAACAGTACGATGAGCTCATCGGACAACGTTTTGTTGTTCCACGTAACTTAATTTCTGATTTTTTTTTCTCTCGTTTTCGCCTCTTTTTGTGTATGGATCACTTGGGTTGTTACCAACACCTGGGGACAATTTCATGTCAACAGCAACTTTAGAAATATGTTCATTGTTTACTATGAAAAATTGCTATATGTTCAAAACATATTTTTCCCGCTGTATGAATACATGCACATCTTGGACATTTTTTTCCCTCAAAGTACCCTACACAGTCCCACATCGATTTTAATCAGAATATGCATCTTTTAATTACCGTACAATAATTACTTATGTTGTAAATTTGCCCACTAAAATCTCCTATTAATCTTTTTTATTTATTTATTTATTTATTTATTTATTTATTTATTACTTCTTTATCAATCTTATATATGATGGTGTATCAGTTCCACACTAACGAAAAAAAGAAAAAGAGAAGTCATACATTTAAAAGAATAAAGTCCAAAAATTACAAGTCATAATATTGCAAAAATAAAGAGAAAATAAAGAAAATAAGGTCATAAAATTACAAGAAGTCATAATATTATCAGAATAAAGTAAAAAAAATTATTACAATAAAGTCAGATTGCGAGAATAGTCAAATTATGAGAATAAAGCGATAAAATTCTGAGAATAGTTATGTTACAACTTAATTCTTGTATTACTCTCAAAATATTATGACTTTATTCTCAATTAAATTTTTTAATTTCTTATTTTTTCTCTTCGTATGGCCTTAACACTCCGTCATGATTCTGTATGCTTCAATTTATCTTTAACTTTCTGCTGGAACTCTTTTTTTCTTCACTGTGGGACCAACAAGGTACATTTTTATTCTAATATATTCATGCAGCAGTGATATTTTTAACTTAAGGTTTTTGTAAAATAAGAACCTAACACTGACTCCTGCCTTGGAACACAAACAGTGAATTAGTGCCTTTTTGTTTTTGAGCCGATTCCCAGCAGGTCCATTATTTGGACTGTCACTTCAACTCATGAGCGATTTCCTAACCAGAAATGTAACTAAAACCTAGAGGAACATAAAAGGAAAAAGCAATTTGGAGATTTCACTTCAAGTTAAAAAAGTTGCAGCGTTGACAGGAAACTTGTTGCGGAAAACGAAACGATCAACATTTATAGCATTGTGTGAGCATTCTGCTGGTCATTTTTCAGAGTGTTTGCACTGCTCAGCCCTGCCTAATGGTCTGAGCGCAGCCCCAGAGGTCTGATAGGAAACGCTCATTACCCCTACATGGTAATGTGCAGCTCAACCCCCAGATTCAGTAAATTGTCAAAGTCCTTCCTCTACATCTGCTGTTGTATACATAAGACAATATTGTGCTCCAGATTTTTTTTTTCCCAGCACTGACTGAAAGGTTCAGGATGACGGTGACTCAGATGAGAGTGACACTGTTGATAATGACAGAGAAGATGAAGATGATGGGATAATATGACGATAATCATCATGCGGCGGGCGACCCGTTTAAAGTCAGATGTGACCTTTTTGCAGTTTTTCAGAGTACTGGTGAGCATTGCACATGTTTCAAAAGGAACACTTCAGGTTTAATAATTCATAAATGCATGGAGCAGCAAAATGGCTCCTGAAGGAGATCCATGTTCATTACAAAATTAACCTGATTTTAAGTAACTTTAAACTTTTTCCAAATTGAACAGATAAGTTTTATTTCTTTTGTATCATGCTAAAGGCGCGAGCCGCAGCTTTATGACTTCTGTTCCACTGGTGTAGTTTGGGCTGGTGTCATAAAATGCATTTCATAAAACATAAATAAATCGGACAAAGATAACATGAGCAGTTTTTAAATTATGATTTTGTTTATCAAAAGGGAAAAAAAAGAACAAACAAACTTGTCCTTATGTGAAAAAGTTAATGTCACCTCAACAGTCAATTTGACCTTTTCTGATTAGTAAATCATTAAATATTTAGAGATGCTGCAGCTGATTTTTTTTTTGTGTGCTTTCTCAGTTAATTATCAAGACTGATAATTTGATTGTTTTTGTTTTATAGCATTTTAAAAACTGACCAGTGCAGAAGTGACTGCAGATCTGAATAAACCAACAGACCACAATAAGAAAAAATGGATATAGGGTGTTAACAAAGAAGTGTTAAAAACCACTGTTGGTGTGGTTTTTGATTATTAACAAAATTTCACTCTAGAACTTCACATGTATTTCAACATAAATATTCTAATACAGGGCTGCACAGTGGTGAAGTTGGTAGAGCTGTTGCCTTGCAGCAAGAAGGTTCTGGGTTTGATTCCCGGCCCCGGTCTTTCTGCATGGAGTTTGCATGTTCTCCCTGTGCATGGTGGGCTCTCTCCAGGTACTCCAGCTTCCTCCCACAGTCCAAAAACATGACTGTCAGGTTAATTGGTCTCTCTAAATTCTCCCTAGGTGTGAGTGTGTGTGTGCATGGTTGTTTGTCCTGTCTGTCTCTGTGTTTCTCTGCAACAGACTGGCGACCTGTCCAAGGTGTACCCTGCCTCTTGCCCGGAACATTAGCTGGAGATAGGCACTTTTGACATGACGAAATGAGTGTGGAGTACATTTAGAGACGGCTAATAAAAGAAAAGCACTTTGAGGCAGGTGGTTGGGCGACCATAGTTTAATTTAGCTGTCAGCAGTCCTGGCTTGTTGACAAACTCGAAGCTTTCTCCAAACGGATGCTCGGTCCGATGATGACAGCAGAAAACCACGCACGATTTCCCGGGTTGACAACAGCGACGCCACAAAGAGCTTTTCCTTTTCAACTTTAAGATCATCCTTTTTCTTCAGACATGAAAGCAGCATGACCAGACCAGAACCCATCGAGAGACAGATAAGATCCAGCAGGAGATAAGTCGAGTCGGAGCGAGTCGATCTCAAAGAGCTCAAAAAAAGAAAAAGAAAAAAAAAATACACGAGAAGTCTCAAATTCAAATGAATCTCTTTGAAATGCAGTGACATTTTGAATAACAGAGCTATCTGTCTTTTTTCCAGTGTGAGGTTTTAAAGCAGCTTTTTTTTTCATGTTTTGTTCAAAACCACATCAGGATAAACAAGGAGAACACATCTGTCTTCACCACGCAAAAAGTCTAATGATGTGCTGCTTAAAGTGATGACAGAGAGCTGGGTCTCCGGGGCGACGGGGGTCTCTGCATTTGTGATGTAGAGAAGCAATCAATTAAGAGGGTAAGATATATGCATCTGCTCTTACAGAGTGGCAGCTTAATAGCGACATAGATTTCTGTCAATTATGTTAATTACTTTGTTTAATTTACAGTGGTTTGTTGCAGACTTCGCATTACCGCAGGACTGACGGGAAACTGGAGACAGTGGAGGGAAAGTGATCAGACTCAGCTGTAAACGCTGGGTTTGGTCCAACTCTTCCAGTTTATTGAAGTGCTTGGTAATCTGCAGCTTTATATAAAAAACTATTTCATTTTCTTTGATTTTATTTGATTTGATTTGATTCTTCCATTGGAAGCCAAAAACTGCAATGTCTTACAGTGGGATTTTATATGTTAGAGAAACATAACACACATCATTACTGTTAAGTAAAAGGGTAACATGGAGTTACTGGGTTTTTTTTTTTTATAAATAAATAATCCACAAGTATTGTGTGCAACTATTGATTATTTCAAGGAATCGATTATTCTATTGATTAATCAGTTAAGTGGATGATAAAATTTTTTTCACTTCACCTCTTAAGCTGTTTTTTTTAAAAAAACAATATCAGAAATAATCAAGTAATTCAGTTCTTTTTTTAAATGGTAAATGGACTGAACTTATCTAGTTCTTTTCCAATCATTCTGACGACTCAAAGCACTTTACACTAGAGTCACATTCACCCATTCACACTCACAAATGATCACATTCATACACTGATACACAGATTGGTAGGAAATTTGGGGTTAAGTGTCCAAGGACACATCAACATGTGGCAGGAGGAAGCTGGAATCAAACCTACAACCTTCCGATCACAAGACGACTACTCTTTCCAAGCCGTTATGACCGTAGATGTTAGAACTTTTAGTTTCAGTTCCATCTTGATCATTCTTTTATTGCCTGTTTTCTTATGTCTTTCTTATTGTCTGTGTTTTTGATTTATTTCTTTAGATTAATGTTTAAATTTATTGTGGGTACTAGATTCAGGTCACCTTCCTCATTTTCACATTCTGATCAGCTAGTTTCTTTATCAACAACTGTCTTCCTCATGGTCATGTAGGCCATAAAGTATGATATATGTTTAGCTATGTCCTCAGATCAACAAAATTAGCAAAAACAAACACTTGACATATAAGTCCACATCTGGAAAGAATCAATTCAGCATATGTAGTTATTTTTTAAACTTGAAAAAAGTTGTTTTGTGAGGATGATCCAAATCACTAAGATGCAGCTGTATAATTTGTCCTTCTTTCATTTATACAAACTGGCTGCTTCCCACACTTCCAAGTTGAAGTCAAGTGTTTCCTGTCAAACAACTCATTTATCAACTCATTTATTTCTGCCCTGAGGTTTGTGTGCCAGCTCAACCTTTATGGACATTCCTACACCTTCTGCTGCTCAGAGTCAGAATCTCTCCGTCTGTCCATCTGCTAGCCACAGACCGTAATCAGGAGTCATGGAACCTCTCCACTGTTCCACATTAAAGTTTCTCCTGTAATTATTCCTTCGGTCTGTGTGGTATGGTGCTACTTTGATTTAGTTTTAAAGACAACATTTAGCAAAAGAGAAATAAAGGCTGAATATTCTGTGTTCACCTAGCAGCCGAATACGATCCACTTCTGAATTTTTTTGGGCAATGTGCGATCCATGTTAGACTTTTTCATACCACGGTAAATGACCCACTTCCAATTTAATCAGTCTGCAGCCTGAATGGTCACATAGCAGTTCATCCGACTTTCACCTCACTGATGTGAGGCGTCAGATTTCTTCACCACCAGAAAGCCAGACGCTGTGACTCCAGAAATAAAAAATAAAAAAATGTCTCAGAAATATAATTATTAAATTCTGGAAATATCTGTTTTGGTAGCTGTGTTTCCATTACAAATGTGTTCAAAACTTTGTCAACATTCCACGAATGTCAAAAGAACAATTTCGCAAATATAGTGTTTCCAATAAACAAGAAATACTGTTAAAACCACACAATAATTTAATAAAAACATACTGCGCCATCATCCTCCCACCACTTCCTGTCTTCTTTTTTTATTGTTTTCACCAGTAGCAACATCTGTTTGTTGGCCACATGACTCGTGGTTCGAAAAAAATTTAAGTTTCCATTAGTTTTGTAAAATATACAAATTTTGATAGTCAAAAAAACGTCTCAACCTAGCGCAAAAACTTTTTATCAAAGAACGTGAGTTTTGTGAAATTAGCGCGTTTCTATTGAGCGAATTTATTCCAATTGATTTCAAATTACGCAATTATTTGGTTAATGGAAATCATAGTTCCACCATTTCTGGTTTTGACTATGCATCCAAACAGACTCTCTAAAGAAGTTGCTATTAATGCTCTACAGAAGGGCATTTCCATCAGTTGTGCTTATTAGTAGCTAACTTCATCTTGTTATGATCTTGTGACCATGCTGTCGGCTAGCGTTACTTAATAAACTTTAAAAAACTATCCAAAAATGGCCCAATTTTCAGGGGATCGTAAACCATTTACACATAAGTCCTACTGCACAAATAGCACGAAACTACAAAAATCGGATTTCAGTGAAAAAAATCGGAGTCGAAAGTCTGCCATGTGAACATAGCCTCTGTCAAGTCTTAATTATTTCAATCCAAGTCAAATCTCAAGTCTTTAATGACTGAAGGAAATATGTTTTATTATCAACCCAATTTGTCCAACACTGCACTGCTGCAGTTAGAAATTCAGACATTGTGTTTGTCATAAAAGCTGGTTTATGACAAACATAAACCAGCTTAAATAAACATTTAGTGATTGGAATTGAATCTTTTAACATAATTCAACCTGCAAAACATTGGCAATAAGCAATTATAACAGTTAAAAGCTTTACTAATCTTTGGGTCATTTAAAACTGTCCAGTTGACACTCAACAGCTCGTGGTCAATGAGAAAAACATGTACAACACATGCAGAGACTGGTTCAGAAAAATAACGTTGGGACCTCGGAGCTCTAAATTCTGAATTTGCCAAGTTTGTAAAACTTTACAACCAGATTTTCACTTATTGTATGTAAATGGATTTAACTAGAATAGCTTTAGATATAGATGACATTACAAATCCTGCAGCGTCATCTCAATTTCCAACACTAAGCTGCTGCTTGTGTTCGTGAACATAACTCAGGTTAGATTTTACATGTTCCTTCAAGTAGTGATTATCCTCCTCTGCTATAAGTCTTTTTACAAGGAGACATAAATGTTTTTTTTCTCCTCACGGTAAGCTGTGACCCTTTTAGTTTTTACAGCTGTTATGGAAGTCACTCAGATTACAACCTGTGAGCTTCCTGGATGTTTTTGCTCTTGTGTGACCGCTAAATGCTGAAAGCCAATAAAGTCTTTCAGTGGGCCTTACAAAAGTGCCTTTTGTAAGGCTTGTTTGCCTTACAAAAATGTTTCAGGAAGTAATAAAATACTTTGTCTTCCATGATCATGTTCATCTTATGCAAAAAATCGCAATTAAAATCACACAAGAACGAGTTTGTTCATGCTGGAAGTCAAATAACATCGTCCTCCAACCACTTCCTGTCGTCTTCTTCGCGGTTTCTGCCAGTAGCAACATCCGGTTGTTGATCATGTGACTTGTGTGATGCAAAAAGTGTTTTCATTGCAGTTTTGCAAAATATACCGGTTTCAACACACAAAAAAATCCCCAACTCATTCTAGCAGCAAAACATTTTAACAAAAAATGAGTTTTTACGAAATTGCCGTATTTATTTTCTAAATGTCAAATTGCGCAATTATATGGTCACTTGAAATGCATCTAATATGATTGAAAACTTTGCAGGTGTTTGGAGGTATAATTAGCCTATGAAGGTATGACAACATTCTAAGACAATGGATTTTGAGCTTTTATTTCCTGGATGATGTAACAATCAAAAATACAAAAAATAAAAACTTAAAATCTCTCACTCTATGTTTAGTGAATACATTTCACCAAAAAGTACATTTAACATTTTCATGATATTCAAATTTCTTTAGATGTAACTGGATATCTTTGGACTGGTTACTTAATTAAATCAATAACACTGATGGTGTTGAGGAAGGCATATTTTTTAGCACCAATTGGCCATGGGGACACAGTCACGCCTTACAGGGACTTCAGAAGCTCGAGCTAAGCTAACTAAGGATGTGAAGCGCTTGCCAAGACTTTCTGGCTCTACTTTCCATCTGTCTACATAGATTTGGCTCAGAGGCCTCAGTCTTTCTCTCCACAATTTTACCAGTCCAAATTACAACCATTTAGTTGAAACTTGTACTTTTGACTTGAGAGACCAAAGCAAGCAGGGAGAATAAAAACGAAGACACACTCTATGTGTGTCAATACCAAGTGTTTTTCAGTCGATCTGAGGCCGTCTCTCCAGAAGCTGAAAGTTGGTCCAAACTGTGTCATGAAAAACACCAACATCCTGAAATGATTCAAAAGGTGTTGTAGAGGTTCAGTTGGATTCCAGATCTAAATTTGATTTAAATGCTCAGGCTGGACATTTATGAATGACCCCAGCAGGGGTCTGCAAGCTGTGGCTCCGGAGCCACAAGTTGCTCGTTGGACCTTTCACAATGACTTTGCTAAAAGTCATGAAGAACTAACTGATGTTGTTAAATATGTAAACACATATTTTGTAAGAGGGAGGATTATTTTGACTCCTAACTATGTAACATAGCATGTTTTTTAAAATCATGTTTGAGTTTTGTAAAAGGTTCTAGCCAGACGTAGTCCTTTGGTCATTTTTCACAAAGTTCTAGGGCCCAGCACACAGGACCAGACACCTCTGGCCCGTTTTGTCCTCTTTGTCGCATTTCTTTCAGTCTGAAAGAGAAGAAGAAGAAGGAGAAAAAAGAATCTTCACGTGAGCACACAGCTGAGTCACCAGGTTGACCAAATCTCACCTCCGCGCATCTCTAAATCAACGCGTTTCTGTCGGCTCCAATGGTTCGGACATTTCACCGCTCCGCAAGCGTGAAAGCACCCCTGGACTTTTGGCGCCTCGGCTCATTCACGCCGTCCAATCACAGGTCAGCCAGGAGGAGGCAGAGCAGAGTGAGTGTCAGAACACCTCTGTGATGATGGATGGGCCTCAGTGGAGAGATGATGGATGACCACGGTGGCCATTTTTTGTGTGTGTGTATTTTTTTTTTCTTGTTTGTTTGATGTTACCCAGAGCGAGTTCCCATGGCAACTGTGCTTCTTCCATGACCTCTGCTTGAACCATGAGACCCTCAACAACTTTCCCTGCCACCAGGAGGGGGAACACAGTACCTGTAGGTGTAACAAAATCTGGGAGATTAATTAAATATGAGATTTATCGTCACGATTTTTTTTTTTTTTACCCCAAAAGACACCCACCAGTGACTGACTGCTGAGGTTTGTTTTCTTCTTCCAAGCACAAAATTCCAATAAGCTGTGCTAATTAAACACAGAGGAAGTAATTAAAAAAAGCCACTATCTGCAGTTGGCAGATTGCTTGTCTCACTAAGACATGTGATAAATACGTTGGCTTTTATTTTTCTTTCAATGTGCTTTTGAAAGCTGTGTAATGGTGAGACTCCATTCCTGGGACGATCATGAAAGAGTTTCTTAAACAGACAAAACAGCATCTCAAATTTGGGATCGGTAGTAATTTATTTAACTTCTTTAAATTATTGTTTAAAAAAAAGCCTTAAAAAAAAAGAAATGCCCTAATTCATACTTAGAAAAATAAAACAGGCAAATGTACAAAATGATTAATCAGAATTAGCCATTTGTTTCCTTCCAAAGAATTTGAAGGGTCTCATTCCCAGCTGTCAAGTGTCTTTATTGACTAACTGTCAGTCTAGAGAAACTGTTTTCCATTCTAAGTTAATTCTTGTTAACTGTGGACAGGGCTGTAAAAATGAAAGAAAAAAGTTGCAAACGAGACAAGTGGGTTGGTGGAGGGAAACCTGTAACAAAATTCCTGGAATGCTTTAACTTGACATACTTCCTTGAAAAACACTTCAGAGGAGAATCAACGAGAGATTTTCCACATGTAGCAAAATTTGTTCTATATCTAATACCAAGTGATTTGGCTCTCTTGATTACAGATTATTTACAAATTGGTGGACATGCAGTTTTCCCAAGAGGGAAGCAGGTGGACGTTCTGGCTCAATCCTTCTTCGTAGATTAGCTCTCGGGCAGAATATCCCTCATTAACAGAAATCTTTATCATGGTTGCTATGGAGAGGAAATATTAGTGGAACACCCTGAGAAAAACCAAAGAAAATACGGCAGAAATAGCGACTAAAATCTTGTATATTTGCACCAGTATGAACATTATTTACTCTTTTGATAGAGACTAGAAAAGGTTGTCATTGTAACATTAGATATTAGTATTGTTTGAGTTGGACATTATGTCTTATTTTAATTTTGTCCAAAAAAACTTAAAATACTCTAACATTTTGATCAACTTGCTTCTCCTCTAACCTTGCAAATAAACTCGTATTTAAAAAAAAATCATAAAAACAGGAGACGTCTTAAACACTGCACAGATGCCTTTTTCTGTTTTCCTCTCCAAAGTTCAGTCAGTCAAATTATGTTTTAGCACATTGAGCACAGAACAATTATTCCATTTCCTTCAAAATTCAAATGAAATATTCATAACACATAAATTGAGTGTGTCTGTATTTGGGGGCTGAGAAACAGAGCTGAGAATGTGAGTTACAGCCGTTAAAAACTCGTCACATCCTCTGCTCTGGTTTGCCTTAACGCGTGTTACTTCCACACATCCCACCGCTACCACCTTTTTTTTTTCCTCATTAAATCAAAAGTGAAAGTCTTTGCTGTGCGAAAACTGCCAAAGCAACAGCTTTACATAAAAACAACCCGCGTGTTTTCACCAGAGCGAGTAAAACCTTAACTCAAATCATAACCTTCAAACGTGAAATTCTTCATGGATAACTTTATCGCCTAACTTTCTTTCTTACCTCAGCAGGTGATCTTCAGTCAAGTGCAAATGTGATAAGAATCTAAAGGCCCGCGCGCGCGCACATCGCTAACGGCTACTTTTCGCTTCGCTCTCTGCAGCTCGCGCAGAGACTCGGCTTGTTTCCATCACAAACTCCGCCGTGTCGTCATCACAAAGACGTTGCCCTCCAGCAATGAGAGCGGGACGCAACCTTGAAATACAAATAAGAAGTCTTCAAAACGGGGCTCCCCGTGTGTGTGTGTGTGTGCGTGTGTGTTTCTGTGTGCGTAGCCGTTTAATACCCTCTGAGAAGCACCTTGAGTTTTCAACCTTTAAAGTGAAGTGAGATCAGTTTGGACAGAATGAGGATACAGAATGTTAAGGTTACAGCAGAGGTTACGGTTAGGGAATATTTCATCACAAAGTCCCCTCTGCTTCTGTCTGCACTTGACTAATGTGAGTTTGACAAGCTAAGATCTCTGTGGCTATATAAATATAAATGCTAGTTCGAACTGATGAAGTCGTATTGGTAATTTTGCAAAGAATTATTGTAGATGTACAGCTCTAGAAAAAATGAAGAGCCCACTGCACTGAGCCTCATTGAAAACCTCCTGGTTATTCCACCAAATATTGAGTTATTCCTGAGTTAAAACATTAGTATTGTTGTTTTTAAATGAACATGAACTTGTTTTCTTTGTATTATTTGAGATCTGAAAGCGCTGCGTCTTTTTTATTATTTTGACCAGTTCTCATTTTCTGTAAATAAATACTAACTTTTTGTTTGGAGACATGTTGTCAGTAGTTCATAAAATAACAATGTTCATTTTACTCAAACGTATACCTGTAAAGAGTAAAATCTGACAAACTGATCATATTAAGTGGTCTCTTATTTTTTCCCAGAGCTGTATGCCATGTCTTTGTCATGTTCTTGATATTGTTATGCACATGCAAAACACTCAAAACAAAATTCTGGAAAATCTGCCCTCTTTTTCAATGAATCTTGAGGTAACACAAAAGTCTTAATTAAATATCTTGAATGTCTGCATCTCAAAAATAAATTCATACTTTTATTAGGATTTTATGTAACAAACCAACACAAAACAGTGCAGGAAGTGTAGAAACACACGCGGTTCAATGTCTTTATTTTTACATATACAAACTGTAAAATGTTGTGTGCATAAATATTATACACATTTAGATCAGCAAAGCTATTGGGGCAGACTCCCAAAGTATGGAAATATTGAAATGTGCAAAAAATACACACACAAACCTTTGTGTGGCTCTATAACAAGATCCCAATAAATAAGTTAAAATAATTTAAGCTGAATTAAATCTGTGTTATTCTGCTGTAAAGCTTTTTGACAAGAACATGTTTTCCCCCGTCGTCAGTGAGTTTGTGCTGGCAGAACTAGACTGAGGGTGTCTTCCTTAAAATCAGAACCTAATTATTGTAGATCTCGCATATTTTAATCATGAGCTACATTTCTTGTCACAAGTGTCACTTCACAGGCAGGATTTTTCATATGCTCACTGGAGAAATGTTCCAGCTTTTTATGCTAACTATGTTACAAGTTAGAAGAAATGGCATCGGAAAGTATATTTTGTCAAAGCTGTCTTGCAAGTTTAGTATGTGCTGTATTGTTGCTTTCAGTAAGGCTATAAATTCCTCTGGAGTTACAATATTAACAATCACAAAATTATATAGTACGTATATTCTTTTGGAACAATATGTAATTGCAGCTGGATTACCTGTAAACTTAAAGGTTTATTTTCTGTGACAGAGATGGAAATTGTTCTCAGCCAAATCAACCGGAATATTGTTGCTACAATTGTAAGCCTATTCAATATCAAACACGGTTAACTTGCATACAATATAATGTTTAGGTGTTTTATTTTGCCAAAATTGCTACATTTCACTAACACAAATGATAAAAAGCTTTTCTAAAAAAGTGGAACAGAACATGTGTTTATTAGTTAAGTGTCAAGCAATTTCTAAATTCACATCATCTGTCTCTAGTTAGAGCAGTGGTTCTTAACCTTTTTTGAGGTACCGAACCCCCCAGTAGCATATGCGCATTCACCGAACCCTTCTTATTCCAAACCCACCCCCCACCGACAAACAAAATACTTTGCGGTATTCTGATTTAGTAATGTAATTATATTAGTTGTGTTACCACCCCCACGCCACTAGAGGCAGTAGCAACCCCAAATAGATGCGACTAAGGAGCAGATTTAGAAGTACACCGAAAGCTGCAGAATTTAGTAAAAATGGTGAGTTTTGCTGAAGTAATTAAAGACACAAGTTCAAATCCATGCTGAGAGTGGAACTCCTTCAATCAGTGCTCCTCCGCAGCTCTGATTGGCTAAACAATGTAACGTGATCCTGTGCAGCAAAGTGGGGCGTCATCACGACTTTATACAGTGTGTTTTTACCTCCGCGGCAGAGACTCCGCCGAATCCCTGAGACCGACTCATCGAACTGACTGCAAACCATCCACAAATTTGATGATACAACAGCCAACATACCAATCTCAAACAACAAAAAAATTGTTCAAAACCTTGAAATTTAATGCAAGTTTACATAGACCCCAGAAATCCTTATGGACTGAAGAATTCCTGGCCAGCCTGGATGGTAGACAGTAACATTTAATTACATGTTAGAAATGTCTGTGGGAAATGTCCAAAATGTTCTGAGACAAGAAGATTATCTTGCATACACAAGGAGAAAGATTCCTAAAAGACAGCAAAGGGCAAGATTTGAAAATTGTCGGCTGATTTTCAAAATATGAGAGACGCTAAACATGGTGATAAAAACTCTTATGTATAACAGATTTGATTATACAGTTTATGGCATTGAGATCACACCACACACCAACCAGTTTCACTCACCAACATGCAGACCTGAGACAGAAAATCTCGCAAAATGTCTCCGGACCAAAGTAAACAAACATGGCCGACTGGGAAGAAGCAACAGAAATAGCTTGTGGACCATATTTAACAGAGAACAAACAATATTCTGATTGGCTACAAATAACCTATGACAGGCTGGGTTCTTGATCAGTTGCTTAATACTAAAAAGGAATTTCCTGTTGGAGTTGAACAATTTAGAGACTGCAGGAATCATTTTATTCACTATGAGGAAACCACTAATCTTCTTGTTTTTATATCTTACCAATAATCCTAATTGAGTTGAATAAATTTTGTATTAAGGTAACTAATCGTCATCTCACTTTTGCATATCTTGCTACTGACGATACCATTTCATGCAGCTTTCTCCATTTGCTACTCCGTAGTTTTATATTTCTTTGCTTTTGTGTCGTTCTTCTACTCATCACACTGCTTTCCTGAACGCTTTATGTACCTTGGTGCTGACACAGACATAGTTTCATTGTGCTATGCAGTGACAGTATTCCTCTTTTATATCTTGATCTAGGTCCAGGAACTCGCTGAACAGTAATCATTGTGTTGCGGGTCTAAAAGCAGATCCATGCACAGCTACAGCACGCCAATGCAAATGTGTTTTAGCTCACTTGTGTTAAAAGCAGGGTGGGTGTTGTCGCCATGACAAGATAAATGCTAACCGCCCTGACAAGCTCTGTGAAAGTAAGCGAGCGGCTCCAAGTGCTCACTCCCCGGAATCATTATTTCTCCCTATAGAACGTGTTCACATGAAACTGTGCATTTAATGACAGGCTCTCTGAAAACTGAACCATAAGCAAGAATGCGGGAACTGTAATAGTGTGCCGGCTTGTTGGCAGGTTGGTGCAAGATGAACGAGTTTGAGTTTATTGGTGTTTTCTTAAGGGGTGTGTTAGTAGCTTTAGAGGTTCAGTGGTGAGAGAGTTGGTGTGAGTAGGCGTACGCAGCTTGAAATGTAGCACATAAAGACTTCCTATCGTTTTATGCCATGGCAGCTCTACTTCCTCGAGTTTCATTCGGTTTCAATATTATCTCTCTTCTGAGCTGTTTTTCTCAAAAGGTTTCATCATTAGGTCTTGTAGTTGATGCTATGTTCCCGATCTTCCAATGAAATTTTGCAGTGGTCAGTATCTATCCAAAATGAATGCACGTTTGTTTATTGGAAATGGCTGTGTGTAAAAACCAACTAACTTCGGTTTGAACAGAAGGCCCGGACCCTCAACTATTGAGAAACAATTGTTTGTTGGAAGCATGGACTCTGTTTAAGTTTGAAAGAACAGGATTTGATTTTACTAAAATGCTAACTTTGGCCGTTATGTATGTAATGAGCCAGCTCTGTCATGAAGGATGCTATGTTACAAAGTTTACCGCCGCATAAACTTCATAACACAGTTTAACCATCCCCCACTGCGAAGTACAGAGTAGAATGCCAGCAATAAAATGTCTTAAGCATTCCTCTTGCTCTGATTTACTTGGTCAATAGTTGGAAGTGTGGCCAACACGGATTGAAGGTCTTCGTTCACTTCCTCTGCTGCCATTGCCAAACTACAACCAGAAACTCATTGTTCACAACTCCTCCTTCTGATGAAATTTTACAGGAAGGCAGTGGCTAGGCTAGCAAGTGTGTATATTTTGCCAACAAACATAAATTTGCAATCAGGGTTGAATCATTTTTGCATGCAAACTACACAGGTCAGTGGACATTTAAAAGGCTAATGTATCTAACAGCTGTAGGGTTGTAGCTCTTGGGGACTGGACTTCAGGACCTCTGCTGTAAAACTTCTGACTACGCAATCACTTTATTTTTTCTTTAATAATACATTTCATTTGTAGGTGCCTTTCTTGACACTCAAGATCACCATAACAACATAAAACAGGCACAACATTGAAATACATTTTAGGTAGATGTAATGTTGAGTGTTACATCTACTTTATGTGCAAGATAACCTTGTCTCATTTCCCCTTGACTTAGCCATATATCTAACATGTAATGAAATATTGCCATCAACCATCTAAGTTTTCTGAATGAATTACGGGGTCTATTTAGACTGACCCCATAATTCCAGGTTTTGAGCCTTCTGTTTGTAGGATGTTTTGCTGTCTGAGATTAGCATGGTGACAATTTTATCATCAGATTTGTGGACGGTTCGCAATCACAGAACATTATGTTGATGAAGAGGCTAAACACCTGACCCCCGTGAAAATCCCACTGAAAATCCCAAATTTTAAAAAAGGTCTATATGTTTTTCAAAGAAAGACTATAATGCTGGCTATGTTATTTCTGATTGTGTGTAGAGTCAAATGAAAAAAAAAGTAGACTGCCATCAATAGATTCATCTTTTGTAGATAAGAAACAAACTGGTCATGAACTCTTAATGGAGCCCCGCTTTAAAAGAGCTCTGTATGAACAGATGCAGGTGAATCTTCATGACTTCAAACAATGTAAAGAGGAGTGAGCTTAAGTTCTTCCACAGGCCTGGGAGACACTGAGGAAATCATGCAGAAGATGAATACTTCCAGGCATTCCTGTTACAGACGGTTATCCACGCATGAGCTAATACATTTTTAAGTGTTTTCACATTCTGGCTTTGCACGTTATTATTTTCTTTCTTAGCATGAATAAGTAACGCAATTGTGTAATATTTCATGTTCTGTTGTGTATCTGAGTGTTTATGTTCATTAATAGATCATTGTTTAAGGAATTGTGACTCCAGAAAGACAAAATCTTAAAACCAAAAAAAGTCTTGACTTTTTACACTGTCTGCACATTATCGCAGGGTATGTAGAGAGGAACATGTGTAATGTTCTTCTTGGAAAAGATAAAATGCTTTTTTCTTTCAGCTGGTCCTTACAGTCGATCACGTGGCTTCATCGCTCCACTGTCACACCATCCTGCTGCATCTCTGCTTTTCTTTCAAAAATCCTTCGTCTAGTACATTGCTGTGCAAACGTATTTGCTTTCATTACAGATTGAACCTGTTTTTCTGCTTTTTGATCAGACAAATTGTAACTAATACCTAAGAATGATAGCTTAGTACACAATGGGGCCTTATACACCAGTTTCACTGTTTATCCTGTGCTCATCCGGCACCAGTTCTCTGTGTTTCTACTGGGTCAAACTCTGGTATCAGCTAAACCGGGACTAAGCTAGCTAATTGAAAACATAAAGAGTTTAGTTTTTATTATTATTTGTCTTATTTAAAACATAAAAAACTGTAAAAAACACAGTGATAAAATGTTGGATCAGTTTCAAAATAACACAATCTGTCTGTATTATTTTTATCTTGTCTTATCTTTCCTAACATTTTTTTTAAATCACTTAGCATAAAACTTAAATGGGTTTTAACAAAAAGTAGCTTGCAGCTGGATATAGTAAATTTCCTAAATATAATTTGTGACTTGTATAATTTGTGGTCGCTCTAAAGACTGTTTAGCCATGGGGTGACATTTGTAAAGTTATACAATAAAAAAATTAACAATAAAATGTTCGTTTATTTAGGCTGTCGGTGAAAAACAAATGGGTGTTCACATTTCAAAGTCATATTTTTATCATGTTATTCATACATTCATAAATGTCAAAGTTCCAAACTACATATTTAAATCACAAGCTAAATATTTAATTCCCAACTCAATTTCCAAATCAAATGTTTAGCTTGCTAGCTAAATATTTAGATAACAAGCTATTTTTCAGCAAGCTAAATATTTCAAGCTAAATATTATCAAGCTAAATGTTTAGCTTGATAACTAAATATTTATGTCCAAGCTCAATATTTTTGCCAACATGCAAATTAGCTTGCCAACAAGCAGAAGTGGAGTATCAAAATAAAAGCTCTGCTCAGACATTTACACGTGGATCTACAGCAACAGTTAATGAACCGACATCCACCACTGCAGTAGAGCCAGAACACTTCCGGTTCATGTTTCACTCACTCTTTAGTTGCTTTAGAACAGCTATCTGAGATTAAGACTTCCTGCTTATTCATTCATAAGAGTAACCGATTTACATAACGAGAAAGTGGAGAAATACCAGGGCCTCAGAGAGGAACTAGAAAAGACCTGGAAGGTGAAGACCACAGTGGTGCCTGTGGTCATCGGGGCCCTCGGGGCAGTCACCCCCAAACTGGAGCAGTGGCTACAACAGATCCCAGGAACAACATCAGACATCTCAGTCCAGAAATGTGCAGTTCTAGGCACAGCCAAGATACTGGAGGAACCCTCAAGCTCCCAGGCCTCTGGTAGAGGACCCGAGCTCAGAGGACATATATATATATATATATATATATATATATATATATATATATATATATATATATATATATATATATATATATATATATATATATATATATATA
>NW_015114356.1:143739-156644 GCF_001443285.1 Poecilia latipinna | reverse complement strand
TATATATATATATATTTAAATTTCCAACAATATATATATATATATATATATTTAAATTTCCAACAACTAATGAATAAACTTTTTTCTGTTTACATAACCTGTTCAAGTTTATATTATTATATTTGCTATAAAGCAAAGTCAGACCATAAATCCACAGCTGTTTTTGATGACGAGTTTCCCTGGTTTAATATCGGTAACTTCCTGCTTACTGCTCCAGTTTCAGTAATGTTGACATAAAAAGATTACAATTATGGGCAGATTTCCTTGTTTTTCTGCTGCCTTCATGGTAAAATACTTCAGATTGAACCCAATGTTGATGTGTTCAAACCAGACCAGACGAATAAAACCTCAACTACTCAGAGGAAATGTAGTCACAGTTTGTTTCTCTCGAAGTCGAGTGATTTACACATGATTTATACGCGTCTATCCGTGATTTGCAGGATAAACACACACTGCTCATGTGTCATTTTGTTGCTATATTCTCAGTTTTGATCTTGAAACCAGTGAAAGACGTTTAAATTCCTAATTTTATAAACGCTTGCATTCACTGAACATGCCACGTCACTTCCTTGTTCCTCTTGCTGTGGCCTCCATTCTGTCCTTGGACTCGTCTCTTGTATGCTTCACTCACCTAAAAGTTTGTCTCTTAGAGTTTAAACTTAAAAGCAGTTCACTGTTGCTCTTCAGAGAATTAAACTCACAGTAAGAGTTTGAGCGTGAACATGGGCATCTTCCTAAGTGGATCACTGCTAGGCGCTTTGGTCGTCTGTGTTGTCTTTGCTGGTATGTTTCACGTGGGAGGGTGTTGGTTTGATGTGTTTTACTGCTTTGTTTTGTCATGTGTTGCATTGAGGTTTTACTTTATTCACATTGCTGTGTTTTGTCAAGCTATTTTGAAGATCTCTAATCTTATTTATCTCCAATGTTCAGTCCTTTGCTTCCGCTGTGACTGGTGTTTGAAACGCTTTATAAACAAAGTTGGTGATGCATCAAAAATGGATTACTCATTGTTCTTCGTTAAACTCTGACCTCTCTGCTGTGTTGTTTCCGGTCCTGCAGATCAGAGAAACATAACTGCCAAACCTGGAGAAAACGTCACTCTGCCGTGTGGAGCTGCTGAGAACCAACATGTTCTGGTTGTAAACTGGAGAAGAACTGACCTGGGGTCAGAATATATTCTACTGTTCAGGGATGGGCAGTTTGACCCAGAATACCAGTCTCCATCCTTTAAGGACAGAGTTGACCTGAAGGCTGTGGATCATGGAGACCTGTCCTTGATTCTGAGCAACATGATGACCAACGATACAGGAAGTGTCGGGTCGTTTCTAAAAATGGCAACAAGAAGAGAGCCACTCTGTCCAAAGAGCTAATCAGCACCATCAACCTGATAGTGGAACTAGGTGAGTTGTTATGGAAGTAAATAGAAGTACAAAATCACCTGACTGCTTTTATTCAAGTAAAAAATGTATCAGACGTGACGCTGTTTTCACTAAAATAATGCATTATGGAAAACAAGAGGAAATAAATGAGTTACTGTGTTTAAAACTGAACAGAAACAAAACTGAAGTTATTATCCTTGGACCTATAGAGGAATAGCTTCAGTTATTACAGCTGGAAACCAGAGATCAGGTCTGAGATCTGTGTGTGATGATGGACTCTGACCTGAACCATCAGAGCCACATAAAGACAGTTACTAAGACAGCCTTCTATCACCTGAAAAACATTTCTAAGGTTAACAACTAATGTTCCAGCAAGATTTGCATCTTTAGTCACATTGATTACTGCAACAGTGTCTTCACATGTAGGCCAAAAAATCCCCAAAAGTCAATCAGACAACTGCAGCTGATCTGAACACCGCTGTTGGTGTTCTCACTGAAGTCTGATTGGCTGTTTTCCAGAAAGCTGTTTTCCAGTTTTCTGGAAAAATTAAAACTTCAAAACAGCCAAAACACTGAGTTTCTTTAAATCAAGGTTAAACCCCAACTGTTTAATTCATCATAACTGAAAAGCTGATCAATAGGTTTGACGTGTATTTGCTTGAGGATTTTAATTACGGTATTTGACAAAATAGTAAATACACCAGTGGCTTCTGCTCTTCAGGGAACAAGGACGGAGGACAGGATGAAGCAAAGGCGGCTGGAAGGAACAAGACCGGACTGATTGCTGTTGGTTTTCTTGTTGTTGCTGTTATTGCTATTGCTATTTTTGTTGTTGTTGCTGTTTTTAAGCGCTGTAAAAGGCAGACATCTTTGCGTCCAGATGCTAGCCCACCTACGGAAGAAGTTGAGCAGAACTATGAAGATGTAAGCATGCATGCCAACCTGTGAAATTATTTCAACAACGATACATGAAGGTTAAAACTGACATCTACCTGAACAGAATTTCCCTTTTCATAGATTCCTACAGACCAGACTGTTGGTATTATATAAACCTTAAGTTTCAGTGTGAAACACTGCTTTTAAAGAAAATCATTTTATTTGTTTGATTTATTTGCCTTCATTATTCGGTAACATCTCTCACCAAGATTTTCGGGTAATGCTGATCAAAACATCAATCTGTACATCAAGACATTGTCTACACTTTCTTTAAACCAAATTTGCTGCTGAGCACATATGGGCTGAACACAGGTGCCTTGCAGAGCAAATACCTCGAGCGTGCCTGAGCACATGGGGAACGTATCAGTGAGTTTGTAAATGTGTATGAGTGAGCTCTGTCCCCACGATGTGCCGGCCCTTCACAGTTCACCGCCTCATTCCGGCTAATTTCCATCCTGAGGTGCCAGAGCAGAGCCTTGATTATGCTCTATAGCAAACTGAAAAGCAGCCCTCATTTACACTTCAGTGTCTCTGCAGAGAATCATTATCTCCATGTGTAGCACTGCAGCAAAGGTCACACTGATTTCTTCAGTCATACGCACAGGCGGCGCGCTCCAAGTGGGTCACGGAGATCCGTCTCTTCCACATGTTCACACTGGACACCTCTTGTTGAGCGCAAGGGGAGAAGCTGCTATGCTGACATGTAGAACAGAACGTCTGGCTCACTGTCTCTACTGTAAGTGAATTTGGATAGGGAAATCAAAGCTCAAACCAAGGCTTTTTTTATATATATTTTACATTTCAAGTTGGCATTGCTGAGAATATGGCTGTGTGCCATTTATGCATCAGAGTGGAAAGCTGCATTGCTTGCACTCCATTTGTCCCAGTGCATCAGGTGCCAGGTACCCAAGATGACCTTCTCACACGCACTGGCAGACCATGAAGAGACAAGAAATATCACATTGTTTGTTTGGAGTCAAATATCAAAATTTAGAACATTTTAAATACAAAAGTTGGGTTGAGACTTATGCAATGGACTGGAGACCTGTCCATTATATTTTCGGTTAAAAGTTTTAACACAATAAATTGTGTTTTTCTTTTTTACATACAAAATCCCAAGGAGGAACCTTTGCTTTGTGTTTCTGGTACGTCCGTAAATTTGTAGCACAAGTGATGTCCGCAAACAACAGCTAACCCTGCCTGCACTATTGCGCTCGATTCAAATCTCGCTTCACAGCACAGTCTGGGCTTTTTGATGTTTACTTGGATTGTCTGAGGTAAAATTTTTAGCGGGCCAATCAGCAAACAGAAGGAGAATGTCCCGGCCCTTCACAGTTCACAACAGAAGAAAAGCTTCACACTGTCAACACTTGTGTTAGTTATTGCTGATGTATGGCTGTGTAATTACTGTGTAAAAATTAATAAAATTTAAGTAAAAAAAAAAAAGGCTGTTGTTTTTGAACATTTTGCTAAAGGGAGTAAGCCAAGCACCAAACTATTCAAGCCTAAAATACCATATATATATGCAAGATATGTTGCAGTAATTAACATAAATTGCTACTTATTGCACTAATGTCAGTGTCCGAAGTTCAGATTTCCAAAAAAATATTTTACACACTGCTTTTCAGACACTGTGACATAAAGATGGTTATGATCACATTAGCTCTGTTTTTTTAATCTGCCAAAGTACAGAGATCATGGTACTGTGCAAATGAAGCAGGATTAATAGTAATACATCTCAACTGTCAATGCAAATACTATCTTTGGCCGAAATACTTTGTTTTTTCTTTAAGTCAGGAAAAATGTGACAAAATCACATGTCTCAACTATATTTATTTAATAATGGAAAAAAACAACAAAACTTATAAAAGAGATTTTTGTAAGTTTTATCTATGGAATGTTGATATTTGCAGAAAAAGAAGTAAAAAAAAAAGTTTTTAACCCAATGACAAGAAGAATAGATAAAAAAAGTAGATTGCTGGCAATTTCCAGCAATCTACTGGAAATTAGATGGCTAGAAATCTAATTTTCAGCATTTTATTATTATTATTATTATTATTATTATTTTACCATTTTATTGTGGAAATTCAATGCAATTGTTAACTTAAATTCAACTAAAATATATTTTGTGATTATATCTACATAAAAAAACTGTTGGTACTTCAGCATTTTTAGCCATGTCATTAAGAGCAATTTTGGATTGTCCAAAGAATTACAAAACCCATACGGCGTTACATAAAGGGTACAGCTACCCGCCAGGCTGGCTTTCAAAAGATCTTCAAATCCAAAGTTAAGGCTAAAGGAGTTCAAATGTTTCTTGGCCTTTACATATTGCATTTTAGAAACTCTTTAAATCATGCCCAAGTGTCATAGATTTCTCTTAATCCAGCCTCTACAGAGATATTTGAAGAGGTTGCGGGTGACATCTGACCAGTTGGAGTGCAGTTCAATCAGCGACTTCCTCTCCACATTAATCTTGGCTAATGTTAGAGGGCCCGCTAATAAAACATGGATAATGTGGCTCAGTGGGCACACTAAATCTCAGTTCTTGGCTTCATTAATAAGAAATTATTCTAATAAAAAAGATAATGTTCATGCAGTGAAAATAAGATTTTAATGAGGAATTGTAAATGTTTGGAGAAAGATCATGGGCTAGACTTCAGGCGGACAAACCAAATGAGTTTTTTTCAGTTTTTATTTTCAAGTTCTGGTTGAAGCAAAACAGTGATGCAGATGCCTGCTTTTCATATGCTTCCAGGGCTTTTTATTTGTTTGCTTGAATAAATCAGAAGTATTTCCTCCTCATCTCCCTTTTATATGTAATCAAGCTAGGCCTAAATTATATCATTTCAAGGACCTTTTAACATACCTTCCAGACACTTACTGGGGATCTGCATTTGTAATTACTCTCTCCTCTCGCTGTGCTCCACTGATTCGTAGAGTAGCAATAAACAAATGTCTCGTGGTGCATTGGAAGCGAAATCACAAGGGAATTGTTCCCTTGAATCTTCTGATGCTGTGGCTGTTTAATAATCAAGCTCCCAATGTGTCAAACCAAACATTGGCACTATTATTTTTGGGGGGGTTTTCTCCTCAGAAAAAATTTAATAAAAATTATTCAACTGAATAAGAGGTTTGTCATGGAAAAGTGTCACTGAACTCTAATTTGGTCACTTGGTTTCATTTACTGCATTAGCTTTTACAATGAGCAAATTCATTAAGTGTTAGTCAAGCTAGGATGAGGTGGTTTTTTGAATGTCAGACTTTAATTTCATTTTGATTAATTAATTGAATAGAATTCAACAGGGTAAAACTGTTAACACATTCTTTATTATTAGTAGTATTATTATTATTACAAAAGTCCAATCTTTACTATCATGTGTGCTTCTGGTACGTCTGTGAATTGACGCACTAGTTACATCTGCAAATAACAGCGACGGACGACAAAGTTGCTTCTCTTGGCCCACATGATGTTAATTTCTGCTTAAAAAAACAATCTGATGGGACGCTGGAAAACATTATTATTGTGTTCAAGTTTTGCTAAAAGCAGTTGGCCTATCACCAAAGCTATTCCATCTTAAAATAGCATCTCAATTTTAAACATTTGCGGCAGCCCAAATGTCCCTAAAGCTTAAGTCCAGTCATCTTCTTTACTTTTTTTGGGGGGAACTAGTGGTCTTTATTGACAGTTACCAGACAGGAAATGGGCAGAGAGAGAAGGAAGGGGGGAAGGTATGCAGCATCGACATCAAGGTTGGGATTCGAACCCAGGGCGGCCACATGGAGTACTGTGGTTTGTATCGTCCTTTGTTTACGTTTGGTCTCGCTGCCCTTCTCCAGTTCAACTTACGCCAGCTCAATGTGGATTGTAATGACATGTTCTTCTCTTGTTATCGTGACATTAGACAATAGAAATAATTTTGATAATTCTGACAAGAGACTTTTGATCTGATTTTACTTTGCAAAACGGGAAGAAAAGGTGTGTCCATTTATTCGGTGTATGTAAACTTCTGGATTCAACTGTAAGAGTGTGTGAAGGAAAAAATATGTTTTGGTTTAAAAATAATAATAAAAAAAGATAAATCCCAGCCACATCCATGATGTCATTTAATATGACTTTGCTGAACAGCCTTTAATTTTCCGTCTTTGCTCCCTATCATTTAAAAATAAAGAGCATTCAGTTACACTGAGCTTGATTGCTTCCCACAGCTGGTTGCTGTTGAACTCTAAGTTGTGATGCTGATAAGCTGGGCTAACCGCTGGGTGAAATGTTGTTCACTGATCACTTTGTGGAGTCTAAGTGTAGCTCCTTGCGGGCTGCATTATCCTTCTCCCCCCCTAAAAAACCCCACTAATCTGTCTGAAGAGGGAAGGAAAATGAATTCAAGACTTGCTTCCCACATCCTCCAAACAGATGTAAATGCTACAAGTTTCCATAGGAGCACAGTTCCTTTCTGTGTGAGCATCTGTCTGAAAAAAAAAAAAACAACCGCATTCCCAGAGTCTCCCCATTCCCAATTTATCATATGAAGTTATATTCATACGTCGGGTCACCGATCATAACCTGCAGCGATTACACCAAGGCACAGGAACGTGCGAATGTCTTCTGTGACCCTGTATAAATCATATCCTGTGGCATATTTAAGGTATTATCGTGCCATAATGAAATATTCAAATGCAGCCGGCCTGCGGTGGAGCAGGTAAGTCTGCGATGATGACTTAACGGCCTGGGAGGAATAAATGGAATTCATGGGAAATTAATCAGAGTCGCCGGGATTCTCGGCATGACGGATGAGACCGGAAAGTGGGTCAGAACCACAGGTTGGTTGGTTGCACAACTGGGCCGAAACACAATGCTGCAGGGGCACTGGAGGTGCTATCGCTAAAACGCCAATGTGGTTTTTAGCGTCGTCAAATCCCACAGTTATACCTAAAACTAAGTAGTTATGGTATGAACAAACACTGACAATGCCTGCTTTTGTTGTCAAAAAAATGTAAATATTAAGTCTGAATGTGATTTGTCTGCGGAGCGCGATGTAGAGAATAGAAGAGCTTGAAGGAATAAGTGGTTTCACCAGGACAGACAGATCTCTAAGTGGTTCATGAATTTAACATGAAAGAACTCCGTTTGAACGTGGACTCCCCGAGAGTTTAGACTTTAAAAAGAGCTCATTCATATTTTAATCACACCAGAGGTCAAAATAATCACTGTAGGGTTGAAAGGTGATACTGATGAATATTCAGTCGGTGGGTGAAGTGACCCCTGACCCCGCGTACTACAGTGCTTCCAATCATATTGTTGTACACTGATGCCGAAACCTTAACTTCTCAGTGAGTTTCTTCAACAACTACCTGAACACTTCTAGATATGTGAGAATCTGAAGGTAAATAAGAAATAAAAGGACCAACAACACAGTATTGTGCATTGGCACTGCTTCTCTTCCTAGCAGCAACAGTTGAAACTGAGGGTTAATGCAGTTTGTTCACAAATAAATGAAATAATTCCCTGCAAATACACAAAAGAATTAAGAAGCCTAAGATATTTCGGACAGTAAACTATTAGATCTTCACAGACGCTTGAGGCGTTTAACATCTATAAAGAACCATCTCATCTTTGCCTGCTTTAATATGAAATTTATGGCTGTTATCACACAGTTGGTTTGATTTTGGACCAAATTTGCAACAGCTGACGTTCCCACAACCTGTTCCCTCCCCTCACTGCTGGCTCTGCACCAATAACCACTCAAGGAGACGACACAAAAACGTTGAGAGAGGAGCGCAACTTCCTTCTTTGCAAAATGTTAAAGGCCTAGAGCCACTTTTTCCACTAGCATTAGGCTTTTGATTGTATTTATCCAGAATGCCTTGCATTGTATTTTGCTATCAGTTTTTGGAGTGGTGTCTGCTCCATCTGACATTCACATATGCATTTCAACCAGGGTAGGGTTTACTTCAACTAATCCGAGTCCAAGGGTTTAACTAGTTTACTACATTCTGCATATTTCTCTGTTTATTATCGTTTCCCATTCTTTTTGTTTCCTTACACTGGCTAATCTTCATTTGGCTCGCTTGTGTTTTGTCATGCCACTTGTCTTTTCTCCTGCACGGTGAGGAGACAGCCGCTTGCCCCCATCCAGCCGATGGAACAACGTAATGCGTGTGTGTGAAATTTCTATAACACAGACGTGTACACGAGCTAGCGACGCCTCACAAGAAGAGAGAGACACGACAAAAACAACAAAGCAATATCAGCATCCTCATTTTTATTTATCGTGCGAAGCGACAAATCAAAACACATTTTAATAAAAGTTGCATATTGCAACTTTAGACTGATTTTATGTCTGGTGTGTAGCTTGAAAGAGCACAATTTGAGCTTAATGATTAGATTATTTCTGTATTGTACAACAAAGCATTCCTTAAGGTGAAGTGGTTCCCTACTGAAAAGATTTTTTAAATCATACCATTAAAAAAAAAAAAATTCAAATAAAGATGAAGCTAAACGCTTGGTCACGTGCTACCGAGCCCCTTCAATAAAACAGACGGACACTGATCTTCCTGGTACGGACGAAAAAGGGTCGAACTAATCTTCTTTCACACCCCACCAACCGCACTGATTAATCAGGGATTAAATATGCACCAGGATGCACAAGAACATTTTAGGAGGTTGCTTTTCTCAGAGCCACTGAGCATCTCCAGACAGCAATTTAGTGCTTAAGCTCCCCTGGCCATGCTGGTTGGGAAAATTACAGAGCTGGGTAGCTGAGAGCTAAAACATTAAAACGGAGGAGTCCTCAGCGTGTCTCGCTGGCAGTCGGAAACTTAGAAATGCATATGAGTCCATATGGTTCAACATGGTGTTCAACAAGCTGAGCTAAAATAATTCTCATGAGATATGGCCAAAAACAATTTTCACAGAAAGGAAATCCAATTTTTGACGTTAAACAGTGCTGGAAAAGAAGATATATTGGTCATTTTAAACTTCATTCGTGCAACAAATTCCTCTGTAGTTTCACAGAATATTTCTGTACAACCCTCCTCATACTGGTCTCATAGTTTCGTAAATCTAAATATTCACTCTTCAACACCTTTGTAAACATGTTGATTGTGTTTTTTTCTAAATGACTATTGTGATCTTTTCCAATTATAATCTAAAAACCAAAAGCTTAAAACTGCAGTATGTAAGTTTTACAAAAGTATGTTTTTTACATCTTGTACTGGGCACTATGTCATGAGAGTGTGAGACAGATAACGTTTCGAATTAGTTTGATTAAAGTGGACTAAACACGGCTGGTGTGAATGCACCCTTACTTTCTGATTTTGTCACATGGGTGCTATGGTTTCACTTTCCTTGTGGGTTATTTAGGTTTACTAGTTTGTTATTTTCTACATGTTTCTCTGTTTATTATTGTTTCCAATGTATTGTCATATTAATTCCTTTCTTTTTGTTTAGTTCCATTGGTGAGTTTTCACTCGGCTCACTTCCGTTTTGACAAGCGGCAAGTTTTTTGACCTGCTGTCTTCAGACATGCATGTCTGAAAAAATGCACGGCTCTTGTTAAAAAACAACCAATTAGAGACAGGGGAGGGTCTTAATGCTGTCAATCAACCTGGCGTGCACACTGCTAAATGGGCTAATGGTGGACGTACAACTTACCGTGGAAAACCGTTTACCTCCTGTCACTGGTGGCCATGCTATCCAGCCTGAGCATTCATGGCTGGCTCGGTTGAGGTGAGCCAGCTGTAGCATAGCAGAGAGCAAAGGGGGAGGGTCTGAGCAGCAGGTACATGCGGTTGATTGACAGCACTACAACCCTCCTCCTTGCTCTGATCGGTTGTTTCTGACTGAGCTGTGTATTTCTGTATTTCACGCTGGTAGTTCACATATCATCTGTCATATTGTCCCGACATAGTGGCAGTTTTAACAATTGTGTACAAAACATATTTTTATAAAAGTTATATACTGTTGGATTGATAATATATATTAAATAAACATATAGGGTAAATTGTGCTTAAAATGCCATTGTGCTGCCTCCGATGCCTCAGTGCGTCATGCTAAGGCTTTAATAGGAAACATAGAAGGTGTAAGAAATGTCACATTTTCTCAGAATTTCTTTGTCAGCCATCTCTGTACAGCTGAATAAAATCACACTCACTTTCACAAAAACACATCCTTGAAAAGATGCAGATAAAACTGCAGCTGTAGTGTCTTTCTGGGTTGTAAAGGTTGCAGACCCTTGGGCTAGACTTCTTTTTCCAGTTGTTTTTTATTTTTGGCAGATAAAATGAAAACAGTTTGAATTGTCAATATTCTGTGGAACTATGACCAGAAGAGGTCCCTCTTTGTTTTGCATTCATGGGATCTTAGAGGGAAAATAGCAGCTACACTGCAAAAACAAAATCTTACTAACATTTTCTGTCTAGTTTCTAGTGCAAATATTTTCTTACACTTAAATTAGGACAAAAATAATTAAATGATAGGATTATAATAGTTTTTGGTTTTTCACTTAGTTTAGTTTTATTTCATTGCAACTTTTTGTCTAATTTAATTAGCTTTAATTAGTCTTTTTAGTGTGTTTATTAATTTTTATTAGTTAAATATTGTTTAGTTTTAATTATAGTAGTAGTTTTTGTTTGTTCACACTTTTTGACCTTTTTGAAAGTATTGTACTGTGATTATGATCAATTGGGTAATAAATACTCAACATACCAACTATTGTTGAACAACCAACATATTATGGTGTTTTCTCCCAACTTGCTGTCGGCCACCAGGAGAATGGAGGACCATAATTAACAGTTGTCATAAACCACATGTTGAGTGGGGGTGGGGGAATCTATTTCACATGAGATCAAACTTTTTTCCTCATGAGTTATCAATGATTTTTATACTGTATAATATATTTTCATAGGTAATGAAATTTTTCTATTACTATCAGTTTTCATTTGATTCTAGTTAACTATAATGTAGTTAACTACAACATTACAGGAAAGCAATTTTTTTGTCAGATTTTCTTTAAAAAAAAAAAAAAAACTGAAACTTTCCCCATTAAGCACCGTCTTGTTTTGGTCTGAAATTGTAAAGCATAATGTACAGAGTTTTGTAGTTGTAAGGTATCAAAACATGAATCTGGACCATTGGTAGTCACGTCTACATCTGCTGTTTTTTTTGTTGTTTTTTTTACAGATCTGACCCTGTAGTCTTTCAGCATCAGCTGGAGTCGACTGACTTTTGGCCCTCGGTGAAGTAACGAGCCGCCTGAAATAAAGGTAAGGACCTGCTGCCCCAGGACAGTTTGATCCGTCCACTTCAATCTCTCAGCCTGACGCTTTGCGGCACTGGTATGCGTGTTCTGCATTTGTGTGTCTGTTTGCGTTAGCGTTTCTTTATGCCTTTTACACACTTGTGGGCATGTGTGTGTGTGTGTGTGTGTGTGTAACTTTAGTGCAGGTGATAGAGAGTCCACTCCAACAGAAAGGCAGAGAGAAATGCATCACTTTAAAGTAAACGTGTTTAGAGTCGGCAGTCAGAGGGAGGAAAGGTTTTTCAGAGCCTTGAGGGAATAGTAGGTGGACAAATGCACACAGAATAACCACACAGCAACCTTTAGCTCATGAAAAGATGATAATGAATCAAAGATAAGATGGATGTCAGCAGGTACTAGCTAACGCGCGTCCACTCCAGAGTTTGTTGTTTACGTCGTGAACCTCACTTCCTCCAGAACAGAGCAGCTCCCAAGAGTAGCGCAAGCATTCTGGGAGAGCTGCTGAATTTCAGCAACAGAAACGTGAATAAACAGAAAATCGATGGGGCTTCGTGGTGTGAGGGTTGCTGGGCAGTTTTCCCAATTACTGCCAACTTTGCTCGCCGTTGGTGGCGCGTGTCAACTCCGAACGAAGTCGCCTGACATTTACCGGCAAGGCCTCTGATGTTCCCTGGTCTCAGGTTGGGTTTCATTAAAGGTGAGCAGGTAAAATATAAACTTTTTGATTATTACTGGACCACAGGAGGACATACTCTGACTCAAACTTAACACCTTTGCTTTGTTTCATACCTGCCTATTGGCTGTACTGAATAAAATCCTTTTGAAGCAAATATGATAATCAGAGAAACGGATGCTATCGCTATTTCGCTAATAATTCAGTTTCTTTCTTTAACTCTCTGATGCGTGAGTGACTGATACAGTCTTCCCTGAGTGAGTCCTTTATGACCCGGGTTACAATCAATGTGTTTTTATGCTGCTCTTGTCATTTTGATTCAAAATAATGTTTTGTATAATACTTTCTACTGTGTTTTATTTCACACAAGTTATTTCATGTTTGAAATATTTTCATTTTTCACTTTTTTAAATGTTTTTAGAACAATTTGTAGAACATTTCTGACTATTTGAAAATCTGACAATTTGTAGAACATTTTTAAAACAAAATGACAACAGCAGCAATTTTACAACAACAATGATGAAATTTCAATAATGGACAATGTTAACATCCACTGTGTGTGTGTGTGTGTGTGTGTGTGTGTGTGTGGGTGTGTGTGTGTGTGTGTGGGCATGAGGGGGGCTGCAAAAGAGCACGTTTCTTGAAACTAGCTAGCTA
>NW_015114356.1:125641-140886 GCF_001443285.1 Poecilia latipinna | reverse complement strand
CGGAGTGAGTCCTTTATGACCCGGGTTACAATCAATGTGTTTTTATGCTGCTCTTGTCATTTTGATTCAAAATAATGTTTTGTATAATACTTTCTACTGTGTTTTATTTCACACAAGAATTATTTCATGTTTGAAATATTTGCATTTTTCACTTTTTTAAACGTTTTTAGAACAATTTGTAGAACATTTCTGAGAATTTGTGGAACATTTTTAAAACAACAGCAGCAATTTTACAACAATGATGAAATATCAATAATGGACAATGTTAACATCCATTATGTGTGTGTGGGCATGATGGGGGGTGGGGGCATGGAGGGGTATGCAAAAGAGCACGTTTCCTGAAACTAGCTAGCTAACCAAGCTAGCTAACATTACTGTCTCTATTCTATTATGCTATGTGTATCACGCATGTGAGTGTGTGTATGTGTGATCCATCCATCCATCCATCCATCCATCGTCGGGTAACGGGATCAGCAGCCTAAGTAAGGAGGCTCAGACTTCCCTCTCCCCAGCCACTTCTTCCAGCTCCTCCGGGGGAACCCAAGGTGTTCCCAGGCCAGCCGGGAAACATAGTCCCTCCAGCGTGTCCTGGATCTTCCCCGAGGCCTCCTCCTGGTGGGACATGCCCGGAACACCTCACCAGAGAGGCGTCCAGGAGGCATCCTGACCAGATGCCGAGTCACCTCAACTGGCTCCTCTCGACATGAAGGAGCAGCGGCTCTACTCTGAGTCTCTCCTGGATATCTGACCTTCTCACCCTCTCTCTAAGGGAGAGCCCAGACACCCTACAGGGAAAACTAATTTTGGCCGCTTGTATCCGTGACCTCGTTCTTTCGGACATGACCCAAAGCTCATGACCAGAGATGAGAGTAGGGACTTAGATCAACCGGTAAATCAAGAGCTTCGCTGTTTGGCTCAGCTCTCTCTTCACCACGACAGATCGGTACAGCACCGCTTCACTGCAGACGCTGACATTTTTCCCTCATTAATGAACAAGATACTGAAATACTTGAACTCCTCCACTTGGGGCAGGACATCCTCCCCGACCCAAAGAAGGCACTCTATACTTTTCTGGCTCATTTATTTATGCATTTATTTCTATAGCTATGACTTTTTATTTTATTTATTGAGATGATAAAAGAAAGAACCTTGAACACATTGATCAACAGGTTTTGCATGTCATTCAACACATTTGCTCTCTTGGTTTTCTCATCCAGGGTGTCAGACACACACAGACAAGTAATAAAGATGCACAATAAAGTATAGGTGGTAATGTTAACTAGTTGGTTAGATAACTAGTGTTGGGTAACTTTGAAGAAGGCTAATATGTTGATTTGTGACAATTACGCTGTCACAGTACTCATGATTGACAAACACAAACGCATTTGTGAGATAAAAAATAAAGATAATACTTATATGTAAGAGTTCTTGCTGTGTAAAATAATATTATTCAGGGGTGGCACTTAGGTCTCAGTGTGTTTGGTTCACAAAAAAAATGTTTTCCTGACAGTCACAGTTGGTAAGAAACAAAGATTCCCATTAAATTCCATAGGAAATGAATGCGGGTCATTTTGGACCCACTCACAGAAGAATGGGGTAGTAACATAAAACATGCTATTTCTTAAAATGTATAAAAGGTAAATTCAAAATTTAATTGCATGATATCAGTATCATGTTTCCCGAGGAATACCTGGAATATGAAGTGATGAAAACTTTTCATTACAAAGATATTGCAATAAGATGACCTCACCGGGTCAAAAAGGACCCAGTTACACATCAGAGGGTTAAGCTGTTGTCCTCCATTTATTACAGCATTATTGCTTAAATGTATGCTGGAGCCTTTTTATTATTATAATATTTTTTTTTTAAAATCAGGATAGCCCTTTTTTCAGACAAACAGAAGAGTTTGTGTCTGGAAAAAAAGTTATTTGAGAGTCCTTTTGTATGGTTTTAAAATGTTATGTATTCATTAGTGATGGGACTCTTAAAATTTTTAATTGAGTTAATTGCAGGGTCTAATGAATTAATTGCAACTAATCACATTTTAATCAAAAACGCTATATAACCCCTTAACCCATAAAAAACCCAACATTTTCAATTCAAAAACCCTGTTTCTGCTAAATTATAGAATATAGACATTTATTCAAAAAGCACAACACGAGATATTTATTCTTTTTAATCTCCTGAGAATCCTTCATGCACCTTTGAAATAAAATTGAGCAATTTGTCACTTCTGGGTTTCTTGGAGACACTTTTGGAATTTAATTTCAGTTTGAAAATTTGTTTTTATATTTGGCATTTTAGATACCTATAAAATATATTTTTAATGATTTTCCACTCTAGTAATAAGGTAAATTTAGGAATTTGAATTCAAGGTAAATATATTTGAGAGTAAATGAGGAAGACCAAATCGATGACCAGATAAGTCGAACCTTTTTGAACAGGATCTATGAACACCAAAATGTGCGAGAGTCCACAACCCAGACTCACTTTGGAATCACAACTGAACTCAGAGAATACCACAAAAACAAAGAGACACAGGTGAACTTAAATAGTCAAGTGTACTTTATTGTCAAAGATCTATGTAACAGGGTTAACACAGAAGTTTGAAATCGCGTTTCACCAGTTCCAGTATTCACTGCACCACATGTGCAGTTAAACATATAAATAAGACATTGACAGTAACCCCTCCCCCTCACACACACTGCAGTACACTGTGCAATAAGAAGGCAATAAGAAGAATATCAACAATAAACAGCTGAAACAATAAAAGGTAATAATGAACCCACAAAGGTGGAGGAAATTAACTGGAAAGCTTAGCGCAAAAACTAAGACCATGAAAAGCTGTTTATATGTGAAGGCTGGTATTAATGCCACAAATAAAAAAAAAGGAAAATACATGGATATGTAATATTTCCATGGCAAACATTAAAAGATAATAGTAAGAGAAATATGACGTTTATGGTTCTCGCTAACAGATAAGATCTTACCCCGAGGGCACATTCCTCTAAACTTTAAGAACTTTCAACTTGAAGAATAACCTGTTTTTTGTGAATTGGAACTGTATTAATGAACTGAATTGGTTTAATATCTGCCTGTTCTCCACTCAATCTCACTTGTTATCGTGTCCATTTCATCGCCCTCCAGCCTTCCAGTCTGTGCCAGATTAGTAACAGCTCCTGCCAGTAGATGTCCAGGGTTTTCTTCTTCGTTTGATCTCCTCATTATGACCACATTTCAGTGCCCTCGTCTGACTTGTGCCAAGCTTCTGATCTCTGGACATCAACCTTGTTTCTGTGCCCCCACCTTTCACAGTTTTACCTTACCCTTGGATAAATCATCTGATCTCTGCCTATTTGTGTGTGACCATAGGCTACCTCCTGTTATACCCTCTCAATTCCGAATTCATTGTTGACTGAATGTTTTTCATGTGTGAATGATCCGAGCCTGTCAGAGGACTCAGTTTCCATATAACCCACATCCTTGGTTTGTTCAAAAAGCTGCCAGTAACTCTACAGTGTGCAGAGTAACTTCCTGGACATGGTCAAATCCCATTCGGTCCTGAAAAGGTTAGTGACTTTCATTCTGAGTCCTTTCAGATTCGGTGTGTTTTTTTTTTTTTCTTTTGGTGACATTTCAAAAGTTTGCTCAAAATTCGCAAACTTTTGGAACAATTGGCTACTCTTTTTACCAGGCTACACTTTAGCAGTAGCCTGGTAAAATCCAGCACTTTGTTCTACACTTTGCTTCATGTATATGGTCTGAACTCTCGGCTGTTGAAAAACGACTGCTTCGTGGAGTCTTAGATTCTGTTGACGTTTTAAATGTTACCCAATCGCTGTCTGTTCCTGATGTGTGCCAGTTCGATGCTATGAAGCTTACCAGAAATTGCCTGCGCTGTAAACAACTACCCTCCACTGCGAAAAGAGAAATACCAAGTCAAATGAGATGGCTGTTCATTCAATATTTAGAAAAGTGGCCAACACAGACTGAACAAATTTGTTCACAACTTCTCATTCTGATTGCTGATTGGCCCAGTAGAAATTCTACTGGAGGAACCCAAGTGAATGTGAGAAAGCCCAGACTGTGCAATGAAGCGAGATTTGAATCGAGTGGAATTGTACAGGAACGGAATGGCCAGGAAACCTGTTCTGTCCTTTTACAGAAATTCCAGTGTGTCCATCAGTTTTATATTTAAAATAAATCTTTTATAAGATAGCTGAATTTTCAGGTTCTTTGCATGGTTCATTAAAATTCAGTTGAATTGAACATTGGCAGTTGGCAACTTTGTGATGAGGAACTGTGGAAACTTTCCATGGGCAGAACAAACTTTCTGATTTAAATGTGCCCATGTGAGTGAGTGTGCGATATCAAAGTAAAAGAGCAATTTATAAGCGCAGACAAAAAGCACACAGTATGGCATCATCCATTACATTTGAATACGTACAAAATGATTGAAAGGAATTGTTTAATAAACTGATCGGCGAATGTTTGTTTTTTGATCATTTGCTAACTTTGCCAGTTTTAAAGTGCCTACAGCAGCAGCAGCTGTAGGGAGATGGCTCCAGTGTTTCTATCTGTAATGCAAATGACAGTTCAAGTAGTTGCTAAAATACCACAAATGGCACATTTGCTTGAAATTGTCCCAAAGTACATCTCTTGAACTGCTCCCAGCTGAGAAAAATGCCTCTGTTTCTGGCCTAATTTCACATGGAGTACATTGCAAATGGGCCCATTTCTGTTCAGCCCCGATAGTCCCTGCTTCCTCAAGTGTTCTTGTGCCACAGCACAGCAGCCTTTCAATGGCAGTATGGAGTCTTTAAAGAGTCAGTGGAGGACGCCCATCAAGGCTAAGTACTTGTTTTGTTATGGTTGTCCCCCCCCCCTCCCCCCTCACACACTTCTAACAATGCAATCAAAGCTGAAATTGTATCGCTTTGTGCCGGGAGTGGTTTTCCTTTCAACTGGCCTTGTGAACAAAAGACACTATCAAGGAAACAATGGGCTGTAGAAGAAAAAAAAATTTTCCTCCTCGCCTTCTTGTTTTCAGTAGATGTTCAGCTCCGGTATCAGTTTTAATATCAGCCTTATGAATTAACAGCGTCAGTATCCGAATCCATTAACGAACAAAAATGTGAAAGCAAATCCAGATTGCTGAGATTTTATCAAAATTACCGAGTCGGTGACACGTATATTTCTAGAGTCCCGACAATAAAACACACTGATATGCAGTTTCTATTTCAAAGCCATAACTGATGTATACCCTGTGTTTTTTATGTTGAAATATTTAATAAGAAATGTTTATCTGAGTCATGGTAATAAGACATGTGCATGAACACTAATTTGAACATTCTTAACTGAAAAAGCATGTAATTTCAATAAACACGCTGCTCACAAAATCAAAAACTACATGACAAATGTGCTACAAGAACATCTAGCATAATCTACTTCACACTAATCATTCATCCATCCATCCATTTTCTTTACACCCTTGTCCCTCAGTGGGCTCAGGAGGTGCTGGTGCCTCTCCAGCTATCGTTCCGGGCGAGAGGCGGGGTCACCCTGGACAGGTCGCCAGTCTGTCGCAGCGCACTAATCAGTAGAACTGAAAATAAACCATATGAGAAATGACTCAAAATCCTGCCTGCCAATTTATTTCAAACATGAGGAATTGTCTTCTAGTGAAAACAATCAATCAAATGGTGACAGCACAGTGCGTTTGGCCATCTGGACATAGCAAAATTAAACATTCAAAGCAAGTGTTTGGCTGAGGAAGAGAGAGGTGTTGGGTGAAAATGTTTGATTTGTGAAATTTCATAAATTGCTAAACTGCAGTAATAACTCAATACCATCAACTTTAAAGAGTCAGCCACGGTCAACCAAGAATTAGAGTTTAAATTTATGACCCAAGCCTGAGCCCAATCCTAAATTTCAGCCGGCTCAGGCCAAAATTATTTTCTTTATAGCCAGGTCAGGTTTCTGTGGCTCATTTAATAAGTCTCCAAAACATACAGCAGAGAAGACCAAACAAGAATGCACAAAATAAAGTTGTTAAGCTACTTATTATAGTGTAAATAAAGGAGTAAACAGTTTAACCAGTTGAGTTGAAAGTAACTTCTTATCAATCACATCCCAGATGAGTTGTAAATGACTCACCCTGTGGTTCCAACAAGCGGCAAGATGGAGCTGGGAGATTTTACACAAAAGCTAAAAACAGGAGAAGTTACACTGCTTACTTAAACAGTGGTCTAAAAACGAAAGCAGTACAACAGTCATGTTGGGTTTACTTTGGGCTGAGGCCTACAATTAAAAAGTCAATACGTGTACTCTTTGGTTAGTCCAGCTGTATCCTAACATGTGGATCCAAAACTGAACATGTGCATTTTAATAAAGATTAAATGCAGATTTATATTTACCTTAGTCTTGTAAATATTAATTTACAAATATGTCTTGTATGGTAAATTAGATGTGAAAATTTGATTGTACTCTGTTATTTTGTTCTCTTTCAAAGCCACAAGAACTGAAAGATCTCATAAAATTCTGGACTGGATGGGAGAATTTACTGGCACATCCGTCTGTGGAGATTGTCAAACGTAAGTATCCCACAGCCGCCACATGCTATGAAACTTTGAGGATCCTTAGCCACTACAACTACAAATATTTTAATGATGATATTTTAGCCTGCATTTCCTCTTGCCAAACTGGCTTTGGTCTGCTATGAATGATCTGACTACCTATTGAAAGGTAATTTGCATTGAAGCTGTTCCAGTTTGTTGTATTGCAAGTAGCTGTGTTACAATATGACTGTTATGTTGTTGAAATGTATAAACAGTTATTCAGTTTAATGATTTTCTTTGATCACATGTTCTACAGATATGATTAAATGTTGAACTCATTTAAACAAAACTAGGGACAACAATACTCAGAGGAGACTGCACGTCTCTTATGTGAATCAGTAGTTTGTACTGACTCAGGCAGTTTTAAACATGCAGCAGAAATAGTTCAAATGATGTTAACATTTTATTGTATATGTTTATATAAGATAGTAAATGTTTTGAAATAAAAATACAAAAGTCAAACTAACAACTTTTTCTGATTCTTATAATGTAAGACAAATTTAAAGTCATATTAAAAATGTTAAATTTTTAGAATAAAGCGGTTCCTAAAGGAAAAAAAATTAAATTACAAATTTAGAACGTGATAGCTTCAAAATGAAATGTATAACATATAAACACTAACATCCCCTTTAATTGTGGTAAAACATGATCAGCATTTTAGTTTACGTTTAAAATTTTCCTTTTGTTTTAAATATGGACAACCTGCACACGCAAAACTGGACTGCAGCAACGTAAATGTCACAGCCAAAAATCTGACGGTTTACTGCACCTCGAAATGCTGCCATTTCTTCATCAGTCAGTTGCAAATTGGAGTTTAGCACTGTGACATAGGACTCTTCCTGAAGAGGAAGCCCACTGTCTTCCCATTCAATTTCGGGAATCTTTACACCCTGGAAAAAACAAGGAATTTACTTTGTCAGATATTGTAGGTCAGTAACTTGGTGAATAAAACTATACATGCTGCACAAGAAATTGTCCAATTAAAATGTACCTCTGTAAAGGAATTGTGTAGTTCAGAAATTAGATGATGTGTATGACCAAGAACCCACAGCTGGCTATGAGTCATGTTGCTTTCATTTCTAAGAGGACGATTGTCCCAGTCACTGCGGAAAGTATCCAGGTCATCCTGCAGGTGTGGCGTGGAAGACATAATGGCAACAGAAGAGGTGTGCTTTGTTTAAAATGCTGAGGTATCCCACTCCTTCAAGGTCATGTAGCACATAATAGATGCATGTTACAGCTTTCCACAGATCTTTCTAGACACTCAATCCTTCAATTATGGAATAAGAAACGGTGAAACACTGCCCTTTGGATCTCGTCGTGTTGAAGTCTACACAAAGCGAATGTCACTATAGACGTTAAAATATTAAAGCTTGTCATATACACAAACCTTTGATTGTGGGCCCTCTTCCCAGATATGAAGCTGCTTCTTCCTGTCCCACAAGTCAAACACGAGTCGTACCACCGCCACATTTTCCACTCCTTGATCAGCATGTACCCTAAAGTGAGTGAGCAACTTATTCAAAATCTTCCTAATTATGTAAAAGTACACTACATTAATGAGAAATTTTAACAGAGATCAAAAATTCTTTGTAAGCAAACGTATTAAGAGCAGATTGGAAGGCAGACCTTTCTATGTTAACATAACTCTTATGAAAAGACAAGACATAAAATGATTTAGTGTCAGGGTTTATTTGAACAGGTACATGTTTCCATATAACCTTAAATAAACCCTCCTTCATGACCTCTGGTTGGATTACTGAGTGACCCTATAGGTTCTCCATCAACTTGTTCTCAGATGGTAAATCTACCTTATATTTGAAACCCAACCTGTTCAGTGGTGTGTGTGTTCAAATGTTTACATTTTAGTTTTCTGTGACAGGACAGCAATGAGACTTCTCAGATACTGTAAGACTTATTTTCTAAAGATGATAGGCAGCACAAAATTGGAGCAAATCAACAACACCGCTTTGTTGTTTCTGATTGCCAAGTGAGTTCATGCAGAGCCCTAAAATTTTCTCAGCAACACACATAATCCAGCACCAAAGTGTTTCTGCTGATTTAACCTGAAATTGATTTGTGACATCCCTACTTAAACGAAAATAGAACGGTAAAATAAAGAAAGTAATTCCCTACAACCTGTACACTGTACTCATTATGACCATATCGATCCTTTGTAACAATGTCACCTGTTCATGTTGAGGCGCCATAAAGTCAAAAGTGACGACAGGAGCGACTGTTTTCCCATGTTGCTTTTGCATCTTCTTGTTCAAGTAGAGTTAATTTGTCTATGGAAGTAGCACACAATGTTGAGACTCATTCTCAGTGGTATTTACAAAAGTTGGAAGCAGCTAGCTTGGAAACCAACAGACGTATTTAATAATTCGATCAAATTGCCAAACTATGCCTTTAAGGCATGATAAATACCACAATGTCATTGATGGTGTTTCCGTTTACAATGGAGCAGATTTGAAACGTACAAAAGTCTAGATGCTCACTAGTTTATTTCATACATGATGGTGGTGCGTTTTCTCCATCGTTGCTAATGATTAGACATGTACCATAATGAAATATTTGGTTGCATCTCACTTGCAAGGTAAGGTAATTTTATTTATATAGCACATGTTCAGCAACAAGGCTTGCCTGAGTATTAATCTCACCTCATAAAAAAGTGATCATTGCAAATCTGCGAATACACTGAAGGCTGCTGGTCCTTGTGACTGATGGCTGTCAATTGGCGTCTTCTTTCCTCGTCAACAGGTTGGCTATAAAAAGTTTGGCTTGCATCCTGGTCTGCTTGTGCAGCACCCTATGACGTCCAATAATTAAAACATTATTATTAAGTTAGCAACTTTAAAGGACTTAACACACGAATAGGTTGTTTTGACAGTCGTCATGGCAGCGTGGGCTGCTTTCTGAAGAACGTGGCATCACGTGCAAAGGGTCAGCAAAATAAAATTTATTTTCTGGATCAAGGCTGAAGTTGGAAGCCATTTCTTTTCAAACCACATGCTGACAACATTGTTGTAAGGTAAAACATGCAGACACAAATACGTGAATGTATACCAAATATTTAAGTCAAACTAGATGGTAATTTTTTTATTACTATAAACATTAACTCTAGTAAATGTGGCTGTGTTCTAATCACTTAAAATAACTAGACTTCTCATAAAAGTAAAAGTTAATATAATTTATAAGGTGATATTCCCATTGAGATTTGGGAGACAGAAAAAAACTGGTCAAACGCCTGATAGCCAGATAATACAACATATTAGTTGGAAAACTTCTTTGAAAATATATTTTTTTAACTTTAATCATTGACACATCAGTGTATTCCAGTCATGTCAATATCAGAATTAAAGAGATTTTACATGCATTATAAAAACAAATTACACGTTTAGAAAATTAACATAAATTTACAAAAAACTTGGAATGAAATTTGAACCTAAAATGCTCTATAACCAGGAAAATGTGGAGACTGAGATACTTGGAATGTATTCCTATCAAAAATGACACATTTGACATTATAGATTTAAACTTGTATCACAATTTATACATCAGGAATTTAGGTTCATGTAATAAACTAAAAGATCAATTTTCTATGCATTATAAAAACAGATGGCACTCGACAACAGCATTTGTACGTTACTGTTTTACTATTAAAAACAAACGACTGGGGCTGCATTCTCAAGTTGTCTGAAGATTTTCTGTGGTGCGGAACAATTGGTGGTCCAGCGAGGGGAACCCCTGTAAAATGTCAGTCACTAACCGCAACACTGAAGCCAGGACCAAAGCCTCCCATGCAGAGCATTGCATTGTAAAGTGAGGGTGGGCAGTTTTACAGTCTCAATCTTTTACTGGATGAATTCAGTGGCAGATTGATTGTTCAATATAAAAGTTCATTACAAAAACTGGTCTGTTAATCCTCAGAAACAAAAAAAAAAAAACAGGAGTAGCAGAGAGTAGGTGGAGTGCTACGTAATATACTATTATCTAGCCGAGAACACAATTACGTGACCACCGCCACGGCCACCATCCTGACCTGTCAGCTCTGCTTCTTCATGTGTTTCTTTGTCCTCAGTTTTTTTTTCCCTCTTTTCTTTTTTGTGCTTGTGAATTTTTCCCTTTCAGGTCCACAGACTGAACAGGAGGATTAGATAGTGACCCGAGATGCCATCTCACCACACTAACAATCCTCCTGACTTTACACATTCCTGAGTCACACTAGTTAATGAGGCACTCTGCTGATCCTCTGACAGATAGAAAACTGACTTTGTACAAAGAGACTTGCTGTGGGTTTGTGGTTTCAGCGGAGCCTCTGCTGCGGTGCAGAAATATGATAAAGCACTTTTTAAGTAAAACACATCTATCATAGTTTAGCTGCACCTAAACTTGTTCATCCCCCCACTGCCATTTAGATTTAATTAGTGGAATGCAAACATTACCAAGCATTTAAAATAAGTAAACTGCACAAGTACAGTTTGTATCCACATTCAACACAAAATCCTACCTCTTAATGGCTACCAGAGTTTCAATATTAAATCCTGAAAAAAATAATTCATAAGCAAGCAAGCCAGTAAATCAGATGTGGTCTCAAGCGCAACCCATCAAGGGTCAACTACGTACAAAAGGTTTAAGAGATAAAAGACCTCAAAAGTGTAGACTATTGACAGTAAAATTTTAATATAGTCAAGTCAGTTGAATTGTCTAAAATATTCAGCACAAACATGGATTGGGTAAAATTTAAAACCTCAGAGTCCACACCAGAGAAATTTTTTCTCAATAGCTGAGGGCCCGGACCCTCAGGACGAAGCAAGACGTAGTACCAGAGGCTGATTTTTACTAGCCTATCATGACGTATGTAAAGCAGAGGTTAATGCTATTAAGCTCGCCGGAAATAGCCCGCGCTGTAAACCACCATCCCCACTGCGAAGAGGGAAGTGCCGAGCCAAGCAAGATGGCTATCAATGTTAATTCAATATCTGGAAGTGCGCTTAACAAATAACAGATGTGACTGAATGATTCAAATGGTTCTTGTTGGATGTGTTTATTGCACAAAAGCCGCTGGTTTTTATTTTTTCGCCTGTAAACCTATTTTGCTCTGGGGCGGCTTGAATCAACGGCACACACCAAAAAGCTAATTACAAAAAAATAAAATGCACACACACACACGCACGTGTTCTTTAGAATCAGTTGTTATCGTCATCTGACAGTCCCTGCATGTGAAACCTGCAGTAAAATGCTGTTTATAAAAACGGAAAGCGATGTTGCAGTACAGAATACTCCATCTGAGCAAGATTCATGATCCATACCACCTTGGAAAAAACTTTCAAAACTGTTCAGGTGAAGCAGTTGCTCGCATGAAATCGTACGTGCCCCCCCAACACCAGCACCCCCCTCATCCTCACACCCACCCTGGTCTTTCAACCAAGCTCACTCTCTGAACAGGCAAAAGGTTTTCATCTTGCTGTCCTGGGGTGATGCTGATGCTCTCTGACTCTAACAGATAATGCCAGCCAGGTTCAGTCATATACCTGCTGGTCTTTTGCTGCAGTTTCCCGTCATTTGAAGATCAGGATACCCTTTGAAGATCAACTTTTCTTTCCAATTCTGGCAAAGTAGGCGACGGAGAGGAAGAGAAGAAGGAGAAAAGAAATGCATCTTCATTCAAAGCTGATTTGAACAAGTTGGAAACATACATTACCCAGGAAGGAAGGATGGCTAGAGAGAGATAGGACTTGCTTGTGGGTTTAAGATGGTGGTAGAACTGGTGTCTGTGTCAAATTCCACTGCTTTTGTTTTATTTTTTTCTGGGGTTTAAGCTGAGAGAACCATCGGCTCCATGCCGATGGTTCACCTGGAGGCACCTGGAGAGTCGAAGCTAAAAATCTCTGGGCTTTGACAAATACATTTACATGCTACACACAGAAGATAACTTTATGCAGTCTGGTCACATCTTGAATGTTCAAAATGTATTTATTTATTTACTTATATATATTTTTTTACATTTAGCTGCCCCATAAAAAGAAAATATACCTTGGTGGGCAAAGATTTGGTTGTAAAATGTAAACAGAGAATGGAAATGTAAAAGCCTGGGAATCACTTCAAGGCATTCTTTTCTTTTTCTACGATTCTGAATTAAATTTCACAAATACAGACTTTAGCTCTCGCTAGCTGGCTTTTGCCAAACACGATCCAACACGAAATGTGAACCTTGCTACACTCAACATTAAAGTATAGCAAGAAGCTTAGTCCAAATTTCTACATGTTTCATTGTAGAAGACAGGATCTTATAAACACAACAATGAAACAACGGTAATGACATTTGGTTGTTGACTTTTAATGCAACTCTGTTGAAGCCAGGCTTCAAATGTCTGAATGTTGTTCCCATTCACAAGAAGCAGTTTAATAATTAACTGGACTAAACCTTATTTTAATATGCAATTTAATCTCTTGAAATAATTGTTATTATTTGATATTTTCTTCATATTCTACACGACCCAGTACTAACTTTCCACCCTGTTAGAATGTTTCCTTTTTTGCTTTCAAAAAGACTAAAATTACATAAAAACCCATTTACTGCAAGTGACATAAGTTGGGTGTTGGAGTGAATTCAGCTGTTGAAAACAAGGTTCAACTGTTACTCTCTCCTTACTTTTTAAAACTTAAATAAATTGAAGTTGTACGAGTAAACCTTAAAGTTCCGGCCTGTTAAGATAGATTGTGGGAAATGTTTATTCAATAGAATTTCAAAAACATCATATTAGATTTAATCATTAAAGGTTTGTTATTCTGTTGAAGGTTAGCTAGGATGAAATGCAGCAGGTTAGTGCAATTTTTATTACACTGGTAAACTGCCAATATGGATATGATATTTAATACCAACTTGAAATAATGTAAAAATAAAAATTTCAGATGGTGGAATAGTTTTGCAGAGTAGTCTGAGGTATTAACAGATGTCTTTTCTATTTGTCTGTTATTTCACTAGGTACCCCCACTGACTCCAGTAAGGGGACCAATGAGGATCCACCAGGTGATCAGTACCTGTCAAGGGAAGATCCACTACAGGGATATCATCTGTTTTTGTCAAATAGACCAAGGACAAATACTCTGCCCAAGCTGAGACTTGAAAGAGGCAATCCTGCAGCCTGATGAGAAACCTTACAAGAATGGAGCCACAACAGCTCAGTGGCCAGAAATGATCACAGGTGACCAGGGTGGTTGATGGTGTGTAGTTGAATACAACCATGATTACTACCCTGGCATCATCACAAAGGTGGAGGATGTGAAGATTCAAGTGAACTGTCTACATAAAAAAGCCATTAACAAATATTATTAGCCAAGACCAAGAAAAGATGTCAGTTGGTATGATGTCAATAAGGTAGTCTGCCTAGCAGAGGAGCCAAAAGCCTCCAATTAAAGATATTACCAGCTCAATCCTGCCACATGGAGGTTAATTGAACAACGTATGGAGTCTTGATCAGCCTTTTCATCACAAGATGGTTTGTTTTTGTTGATGTTCTCAGTGGTCTCTGTTCATGTTTGATGTTTAAGTGTTATAATCTTGTGTTTTTGTTATTAATTGCATGTTACATGTTTTTGCTACATATTTCCATGCTTAGCTTGCTTTTGTGCCAACGTGTTCAATTGTTTTTACATAAATTAAAAATCCAGTGACTTCTATTTTAATAATTAAAAAAAAAACTATAGTACAAGTCTCCTCTATTACTTTAGGATTTCTTTTCTCACTTTTATCTATGTCACATGTTCACACATTAAATGTTATGTTTTGTTTCTTCAATATTTATTTTTAAGACAATCTAGGAGGGAAATTAATTTTAATCAATTATTATACTTTAATGCAAGAGTTCCAGGTATTCCATATGGGAAAAATGCAGGACAATGAGGAAAATCATCCGATTGTAGAATCGGAGACGTTGATCGTTATAGTACGATCCATGTTGTTCCATTCGTATTAAATATTATTACAGAAACATTAAGTACTGCGGATTTTTCTGTACCATGTTGGGAATTGAAGACCAATAAATGCACATATAGGTACAAGTTTTTTTAAATTATCAATATTTTCTATGCCATCAATAATAATGGGTAAAAAAAAGTTGTTGTTTTTTTACAATAGACATTAATGATTTGTAACTACATAATCTGTTACTATGTCAAAAATAAAACATATCTTATAGTAAAAGGGACACACTCTTTTTAAGAAAAAGTCAATTATCAAAAATGTACATGTTTAACTATTTGTGGTCTGTATGTAAATGTCCCTAACAGGGTGGAACACATTCAGAGATGATGGTGAAAAAAACCCACTTGTAATTATTAATTTATCCAACCCTGAGCTTGCCCATTATTTCTTATTGTTAAACATGTCAGCATTGTAACACAACATATAAAACTTAAAACGTTAATACTTTTTCTTAAAAAAAAAAAAGTCTTAAAGCCAAAAAAAAAAAAAAAAAAAAAATCATATAGTTATATAGAACAAATTTTAATCCAAATTTTTGGGGATTTTTTAAGCTTTTTTTATTTACCCCTACCTATTCCACTGGATGCATTTCCATTACAAAAGTGCGCAAAACTTTTATTTTCTAATATAAAAAACCCCAC
>NW_015114356.1:85333-122526 GCF_001443285.1 Poecilia latipinna | reverse complement strand
CAGATTTTAAAAAAAAAAAAAAAAATTAAAACTTTAAATCTTTTTTTTAAAAAAAAAAAAGTTTTAAAGCCAAAAAAAAAAAAAAAAAAACATCATATAGCTATATAGCACAAATTTTAATCCAAATTTTTGTGGAATTTGTAAGCTTTTTTTATTTACCCCTACCTATTCCACTGGATGCATTTCCATTACAAAAGTGCGCAAAACTTTTATTTTCTAATATAAAAAACCCCACAATTTTGCAACTGCCACTTTTCCTTTAAGCAAGAAATGCTATTAAAATTACATATGAATAAGTTTGTTCATGTGATAAGTCATTAAAAATCATACCACACCATCATCCTCCAACTACTTCTTGTCTTCTTCTTCGTGGTTTGTGCTAATCACAACATACGGTTGGTTGTTCATCATATTTTTCCTGTGATGCAAAAAAGTGTTTTCAAAGCAGTTTTGTGGAATAAGCCAATTTGGACACATGCAAAAACCACTTCAACCAATCAACAACATTTTTTTTAATAGAAAAACGAGTTTTTTGAATTTGCTGTGTTTCCATTAAGCAATTTTTTCCCGAAATGTCAAATTGCTCAATTATATAGTCAATGAAAACGCAGCCACATTAGAAGAAATCTCCTATGAACACTAACAGGCCCCAGATAATATTTGGTGGTTGATAGTTAACATAACTCTGGCAAAATCAGGCTTCAACTGTATGAGTTTAGTTATCATTCATAAATAAAGAAATGAGAACAAATTAATATTTCTAAACATTTCAAGTAGTTAGTGTTGAAGCTTAGAGGGTGTGGGAGGAAGACTTCAGGATACGCAGGCAAATATCTAACAGTGATTAGTGTTTAGTACCAATACCGCATGGAACCCATAGAAAAAAATGTAATTTAAAAAAATGACATGTATCAAAATTTAAAACTAAAAAATGTATCTCTCCACAGACATAAAAGATGGTAGTTCAGATGGAGATAAAAGATACGATAAAGACTGAGGTGCAGCCTCTGGAGGCAACACTGATGACAACGGTGCAAGAGAGCATGATGGTCCTCATCGCTCGTGGTTCTGACAATGAAGATTAGTGTCACACTGATTGAAACCACGAAGCTGGTAATGAGGAATGCTCTGGTGACGGCGGCTCTGAAGATGACATGGATAGACAATAGTGATGCACCGAAGAGCAATTTGCTGAAGAGGGACGCTCAGAGGAGTACGATGTTGTTGATAGATAATGAGGCGGCATTCATAGGACGCCCCAAAGAGGACGAGAGCCACACCAGCTGTGCTTCCATTGACCAAAAAGTTGGGCAAATTGGAATTACAAAAACAATTCCGCTTAAGGGAAACAAAAATTTTGGGTGGAAAAAACTCATGTTTATCTATTAAATGTTTTTGCACAAGAATGAGGTGGTTTTTCAGCTGTTTCGAAATGCGATAAGCAGCCGGATGTTACTGCTGGTGGAAAAGTTGAAGAAGACTGTAGAAAGTGGTGGGAGGATGATGTCCTGGCAGTACTTCACATCATTTTTTTTGAAAGAGCCATTAAAATCTGAGAATTTTTTATTCTAGGAAATTGATTGTGTGGTCTAAAGGCAAATATCACAAATTGATGGCCAAACATTCTCCTTCAGGGTTTCAGTTCCTTCTGTCGGCTCAAAAAAATGTAAACAGATCCCATCTACAGGTAAAAATATGGAGTCAGTTCTGTCCAATTTAAAAAGTACATTCCAATTCTATCTTGATAATAAAGCGATGTAGTCAAGGATAGGTTGTTATGCCAGCTGGTAAAGTTTCATCTAATGAGTTTCACAAGAGAGACACTTACCTTGACATGTAGAAGCACTTTGGCTTGATAGATTTTTCATCTCACCTTGTTTAAAAACTGAATGTTGGCCCTAATATTAAAATTTGTTACATGATCTAAAACATAAGTATAAGCAAGAGTGTAAATACTGTTTTCTAGTCTCTTGACCAAAACATCTTTCTCAAAAATGACCTTTTTTCCTTTTTTTTAGCTATTCATTGAAATCAAACACACACCAAGCTTAAAGATTTCCTTTGGCTGCCATGTGAACCAGTGAAGCTTTGGAACAGAAAAGTCTCTATCATCCCGGATCTGCCTGACTTTATCACTCGTCTTCTTTATCTCCCCAGTCAGATCTCAGTGGGAGGCTATCTTCTGTGACCCCGGACGGCTGATCCATATCCCATGAAAGGGGCAGCAGAATAAATGGCGTCCCAAGCTCATTTAACAGGCAGCGGCGATCGATGGTATCTGATCAAAGATGGAGATAAAAGAAAAAGAAAAAGGATTGGTCAATTTCTGCAAAGCGTTTGATGTCGACCCAAGGTCACCTCATTAATGCACGACTTTAATTTCACAATATATTTATGAGTTCCTGCGTATGACTTCACGTACATTCAGAGCATGGTGATTAAATGGCTACTGATACTGCGGTTAACGGGGGGAAAAATGTCTTCGTTTGCTTTCAATCGGCTGTGCCCACAGTGCAGATTATGTAGCCTGAGGCGATAACTAGACCTCATTGAATTCTTGATAAATTCAGGGGGAATTCTGCAAGTGCCTTTGTTTTTACTTCTGAAGAATTAGCTTCATCAGAAGCCAAGTGTTTGCATGTGTTTAGTAGTCATTCCATTAAGTGGATTGCTAAGCCTTCCTGAGACCATTTTCCCTTTAAAAGCCTTAGTGTTCAGCTTGTTTTATGGTTCCATGTGAGTGGCTTGATGAGCACGCTGAGAGTGAACGTAACCCTCCCCGTTATCACCAATAAGACTTCCACCATCAAGAGGCGGCAGACGTCAGGGTGGAACATTATCTCTGCGGCATCGCTCCCTGTCAATAAAGGGCTGTTTGTTAGAGTTAACAGCTTCTGTTTTCATATGCAGATGGATAACTTCAGATGAGTGATCTTCTGAAGCAAAATGAATTTGACTCCAACATTGGTCTTTTGTTGTTCCAGGGTAGAATTTGTCTTTCTGACTGATTCCCTCACTTCCTGTTTGTTTAGGTGTTCACAGTGACTCACCGGTTTTTGTTTCACAACTGAAAGATTGGGGATCACACACCTAACAACTGCGACGGGATTTTTCGACCCAACTAAAGTGAATTGAGCACTTCAAACTCTCATGGAAACTCTTTAAAGGGCAACTGGAGGATGCAATAAATGTACCAGTTGGCGGTGTTGAAAAAAGTCTGAATCTGACAGCCTTATTTCTGGTACCGCATACGTTACATGTTGTCAACATCCGGAAATTTTACGCATGCGCACAACGCTGGAGGGCAAAACAGAGGTCCTTTTACATCCATAGCTGCGTTGCCATGGTAGTACAATTCCATTAACAAAATAAAACCTGTAGATCAGTGTTTCTCAACCCTGGTCCTCACCGCCCCCCTGTCCTGCATGTTTTAGGTGCTTCCCTTCTGCCACACACCTGAATTGTATCTCTGGGTAATTAACAGCCTTTTGCAGTACTTGATGGTCATGCAATAATTTGAATCAGCTGTTCTGGAAAAGAGGCACATTTAAAACATGCAGAGCAGGGGGGCGGTGAGGACCAGGGTTGAGAAACACTGCTGTAGATGTAGGTATTAATAATTTTGTAAAGTGCGCCAGAGCAAAAAGAAAAATATCACAAAAAAACTGTTGAAGAGCAACTCAAAACCATTCATACCCATTACCATAGCAACAGGCTGACAACAGCTCCACTAGTGATCAGGATTCAACACCAAAGAACACGCAAACATTTCCCACAAAAAAACCCCAGAACATCCAATCTGTTAGTTTTATGTTTTCAGGTTGGCTTTTCAGTGGGTATCAAATTATCATTGAACACAACATTGATTAGGTAATCTGTTCTACATATGATCTGTCAGAGTTGTGTGGGTGGCCTTACTTTTTTAACTGAACCGAAACACATCAAATTCAATCTGGAGAGACTCAGATGGAGAAAAAACAGCGATTAAAAGGGTTTATTGACATGAATGAATTAAAGTTCTTTGGCACTCAGACCCCGGCGGAAGACATTGTGTTGTGAAATGCACCGAGTTTGGATGAGCGTTTCTGATGCTGATTAGGGATGTCTTCCCCCAAGGGCCCATACACTGGTGGTGGAGGTCGGAGAATGATGGAGGCCTGGAGAGCCAAGAGCAAGGAGGTGGAGAAGGGGGGTTGAGCACGACTGGAGAAACCTGGAGGAAGCAATGGATGAAGGTCCTTATAAGCAGGAGCTTGATCGATGATTGGCAAAGTTAGAGCATGGTCCGATGCTGATAGGCTGACAGCAGATGTCGCTGCGATTGGATGATGCAGGTGAGGCTGTAGTCTTCCAGTTTGAATTTACACCTAGACTTCATTTCCACAGCACGTCTACATGTTAAGATTGTCAAATTCAAGCTAGCATAACTGACCTGCTTCCCTCTCCCTCGCTTAATTTAATTACAACTTTTTCCTGACTAGTGAAATATGATACCTTTGGACCTTGTTATCTGGCTGTGATGGTGTTAACAATTAGAGCAAAGCACTGCCTCCCTTTTTCTTTCATATCACATATCACATGTACGTTTAAGATTTATGGCGTTATGTTGACAATTTGACAGCTAAATCCAATGCTAGTCATTGTCAGTTATATTAAATGACAATGTTTAGGAGTTACAACAGCTATAGTACTGAATTATTAATTTCCATCCATCTAGGGAATCTATATTTATCTGGCCTTAAAAGTCCTTTCCTGCAAGAAAGTTGCCAGTGCCCTCTGCCATCTCAGTTGCTGGATTTGTTCCCTTTAAATTTTACGGAGAGAACTATGTACCTTTAATGTAAAACACTAAGCGCACCTTAAAAAGTTTCCTTTCTCCTTCTACTCCACGGTTTTATGTTGAACAAGGCTTTTCTATGGATCTGTAGAGCTTGCATTAAAATATCATGATGAAGACTAAATTCTTTTATATTCAAGGCTTCGTGAACCATAAATGTCATGGTGAGAAATGACCGTCCCACCACAGAATAAGTTCCAGTGTGCTCACAGTCTGAACTTTGCAGTCGCTGTTGTGTCACAGTGCAGAAAAACAGAGCTTTACGTGTGGGAAAAACAAAAAAAAAAAAAAAAAAAAGGAATGTATGTCAAAAAAAGAAAAATGTTAATGTTAGCTGTGGAGCATGCAGAGTCAGCCCCCATTACTCTTTGGTGGATACAGTAGGGGAGGTCCTGTGGTGTGGTACAGGAAGCTGTGACCTTTCATGGAAACCCAGGCACTAAATCACTGTCTGAGTTGCAATAGCTCCATGTAGGCTAAGATAAAGTGGACAGCTCTATCTGGGGATCTGCCTCAGTGACTCCTAAGGCCCAGCTCATTAATTGCTGGGGCAGCAGATGCAGGGCCAGTCACCTTTGGTTAGAATAATCTAGATTTCCAGTTTGACTAAAGAGCTGACCAGATGGATTTAGCTGCAAAACTGTTCTAAAAAAAACAAACAAAAAAAAAAGTTGTCAAGGAGCCACATTTGGTGTGTTACTCTCTACCTAAAAATTCCTTAAACCATAGAAATACATATTTTGATTGAAATATGCATACAAACACAAACATTTCAAGAATTATGAAATTATTGGTAGAATATCAGGACCACAAGATTCTTATTTTTTAGCATTGAATCCCATTAGCATTGAATCCCACTGAAGGACAAATCCTTCAGTGAGATTTGTCCCATTGAGCTCAATTTTTCAGAATGCATTTTATCCTGGCCAGTCGGCAAACAGAAAGATTTTCTGTGCTGTTTCAGAATTGTAGTTTATTGACACAAAAACAAAATGCAACAAGGTAAAAAAAAAACAACAACAACACTGGATCGCTCCCTTCAGTTTTGCAGTTATTCTTCATCCCATGTGGAGGAACAGTTAAGTATTTTGTTCCAGAGTGATGGCAGGATAGAGAGGGAGATGCAAAGATGGACTTAATCCAGGAAATTTGCCGTTGGATCAATGTTCCAACCTTCCTGTACGATGAGATAGGGATAATCACCGAAAGAAAAGGATCCGGGATAGAAGAGAGCTTCCTCTGTAAGGTGGTTGAACCTTTCAGGTCCTTTATCTGGGAAGTTCTTGAAGTAGCGATGCCACACTTATGTATTGAAAGAAGTTAGTTTATGGGTACATTCTGTTAATCAACCTCTAGTCTACTTGTCTACAAAGTCTGGTTTGTTTGGAGAGGTGTGAATACGCAAACAAACTGATGCGGGCCAAAGAAAGCAAACTCTGGTCCGTATACAAACTGAGTTCTTAGTTCGGTTCAAGTGAACTCTGTTGCGGTTCAAATGCATATGTGAACACCAAGCGGAACAGTGTATACTCCAAAAGCAGAAAGTGGACTATAGTGCAGGGCATTCTGGGTAAATACAGTCAAAGCCTAGATGTGCCTAGCTCTAGATGGAGAAATGATTTGTGGTCTTTTGCCAATGACATTCTACAATGGCTAAAATCTGATTTATGTTTACATTTTGTGAAGAAGGAAGTTGAGCTCAGGGGCTTCCTTAAAGGTTTTCATGTTATTTCCGTCAGTGGTTGTTGGTGCAGCGCCATCACAGGCAACGGGGTGAACAGATTGCTGAAAGGGTTTCGTTTGTTTGGCACAATGCAGTGTCAAAGCAACCGCAGCAGCTGAAAATGTAAAAAATCCAGTCTACCGGACTGTCAGGTGTGAAATCACCCTGTGCTGTTCGAGCATCTGATAAGGTTGGCTCCAAGGTGCCTCTCTTTGGATGACTTGCAGGCCTGGGACACTTACATGAGACCCCAGGACAGACCCAGGATTCGATGGAGGATCTAAAAAGTACCTCCTGACCTGAAAATGCCTCGGGATCTGCCAGTATGACCTGGAGAGTGTGTGTGGAAAGGTTTGGGTTTTCCTTCTAAAGCCTGTTCGCGCTTTATCCTGATTTTTGATAAGCGGATGACAATGGCAGGACGGACGGATGGATAATATTAGGGATTAGTGTCACTTGTTGAATCTTAAACCTCAATAATATGCATGTTTGGCTGATTTATAACTCCGCTTGATCCAGCAATACATGCCTACGCTTACACACACACACATCAGACAAAATGAAGAGTTATTGTGTTGAAAGATATTTCTGATGCTGTAGGAGAGGAGAGTCAGGTCTCTCTGAAGTTTAATATTAGTCTGCATGTAAACACACACAGTGTCTTCTAAGATGTTTTCTCATTTCCGCCGTCACGACCATGAAAGTGCGAAACCGTCACAAGCTCTCTCTGCCGGGTGGAAGGCAGAATACGGCCTGCCGCGCCACGAGCACGTTTGTGTCCGAGCACGAGCACTGTCTCCGGGGAAACGCACGTGTCTGCAATGTGTGTAGGCACACGAGCGCCCATACACAATGTGCTCCATCTGTCAGCTGTCACATTTCATGGCATTAACAACATTATTAGCACAGTTCTGTCAAAGAAGAGCGTATGTATAGCTCCTAAGCACCACCCATCGCTTCCTCCAGAAAAACGTGAAAACGGCTTTAACTTTGAATGGCACCGCATTAGCATTTTTATGTGAGTAATTTAGCTGTTATCCACAATGACTTACAAAGCATGCAAGTCGCAGAATAAACCTCACTTTGGGGATCAGCGGGCGCACAGAAAGAGGAACTGGGTTGGAGCCGAGGCTCTCTGGAACTTCTGAAACCATATAATAACCATAAATAATAAAATGGAGGTACAAGGGAATGAAACGGCCTGATATGAAAGAATGGGGACGAGGGGATTATACATCCTCCTGCTATCTTGTAAATTGCATGGCAGAGATAAAGCAACAATCGCTGTAACAAAAAAAAAAAAAAAGAAGAAAAAAAGGGGAGATTGACATGAATGCAGCTTTCTGTGAGGTTTGTAGCACTTTGGGGAGGAAAAGACAGGCGTGACAAAGCAGCACTGCTGAATAGGCTTCAGCTGCAGCTTACTGTGCATTCGATAGCAATAATTGTCACCACAAAGGAGAACTGTTCAGACTGACAAATAATGTGGAGAGAAATGAATGTTACCCTGCCGAGGAATCATGGTTATTTTCCTTCTCCAGTGTACGCATGATATTTTTGAATTCTTATTCTGAGGATTTTGGTAAAGTTTATCCAAAATGTAGACAGATAGAGTCCTATAAAAATAAAGTGTGCCCTTTTAATTCTAAGGATTTTGGGAGCAGGATATATATTAAAAAAAAGATCTGATCTTCATGTCAAAAATGATTTCATTGTAACCACAACTGTACAAAACACACATAAGTTCCAACGCTGTCATTATTAAGCCCAAGTACCAGTGAAAGAAATTATACAGACATTGAGAACAAATTACTTCTTCACAAAATGTAAACAAAAATGGACTGGAGTCAAATTTTAATGGTTGTAGGATTTCTCTTTAGTATTTGGTAAAAGAACACAAAGCATTTCTCCTACTAGTGTTAGATTTGCGCACTTGTTTTGCCTGTATTTACCCAGAATGCCCTGCACTGTAGTTTGCTTCCTGCTTTCTCTGGTCTGCTTGCATCCACATGTGCATTTGAGTAGCAGCAGAGTTCACTTTAGCAAAACCACGGATTGTAGGCGAACCAGAGTTCACTTTTTTGATCCACATTGGCATCTGATTGTACAGTCACACGGCCTTAAACAAACCAGACTTTCTTGGCAAACAGAATAGAGTTCAATTAAACTGAGCTAAACTGGGCTGGTATGAACATACCATAAGTGTAGTAACTACTAATCTCATTCTAACATTATGCTCTCTACAGTATGCTCTCTAACAACGACATCTTTTCGTGAAAGGTTTATCAGGGCCTCACCTGCTGATTATTTCAATGAAAAACTTGCAACACTGAGACATCGTAAAATTGTTTCCATAAGTGCAGCAAGTCAGTCCATAATTCTAAGTTGGAATGTCAAAAACTGGTTTAGATAAATCATGAATATGATCGATTTCTCAGTTCACTTCCCACCCAACATCCAGCTGGTGTTGTACAATCAGACCCAGAATCACTTCCGTCTCTTTTACCTTGCAGCCTATCAATCAAATATCCTATAAAAATAGATTAAGGGCGTTTTCATCCGCAGGAAATGTCATCATCTCTGCATGTGGCGTTCTCCAATACACATTCTAATTACATTTCTGACAACACGCCACTTCTCCCCCCCACCCTACCATTTGCCAATTACCGATGTTAACAACTCCTGTAGACCCATCAGCCAATCAGGACACTCCACACATTAGCATAGTTCACACCACACCAACATTTGCATTTGAAAGATTTTTAGCTGTTTAATGCTTTTTAAATGTTTGATATGCTCTCCACACAGACCATATATGAAGCATCTGGGTCTTCTGTTCACAGTCATTAAACTGTAGAAATACTGCCTGCAACCATGAATGACTTTAATAAAGAGGAAATGGCTACCATTAAGAGAGACAGTTTATTTTAGGGCCAAACGTAAAACGGATCTGCAAAATAAACAATGATTTACACTGATGTTCTGTTTCTAAGCAGATACTGCTCTGCATTCATTTAACTGCGTTTATTTTAATGTATATTTATGAAATAGCATAAGGAGAGTCATATTTTTTTCCACCCTATGGATGTCAGTGGTGTTTTTTTTTATTTTTTATCTCCATCAGGTTTTTAAGCACACATCTCACAAATTTTGGTCAGCAATAATAAAGGAAGTGAAAATCTCTGACTGAGTCATAAGAGCAGTCAGTAGAGTGAGGCATCCTGGGAAAATGAAGCTGAAAACGAGAATATTGGCTGAAAATAATTGTTTCAACTTTTAAGAAGCAAAAGTATCCATACTCTTCAATGTTTCTTTCATTGTTTGTCACATTGCAGCCATAAATTTATTTGTATTTTATCTGGTAGATCAATTAAGTTAGTGCACAATTCCTGCTTTTTGAGTGGTTTCCAGTCCGCTTGGTGTTCACATATGCATTCAAACCGCACCAGGCTTCACTTTAATCGAACCAAGACCTAGGTTTTCAGGCAGACCAGAGTTCAATTTTTTTGCGCATTCACACCTCCTTAAGTCATTTCTAAACTAAACTAGAATTTAGCTTAGAAATGAACTAAACTTCAGTTTAGTTTAGTTTAGTTCATTTCTAAACAAATGAACTAAACTAGAGTTCAAACTAGGGCTGGGGGATATAAGGAAAATCTAATATCCTGATATATTTTGCTATATCACAATAGATGATATCACTGTATTCTTAACTGAGTTCCGATGTTATTTTAAGCTATAGACCCCTTGCAGCATGATCTCATCCACGCAAGTTCCTGCCTCCATTTCCCTGCTAGACTTAAATGTAAGCTCATATAAAAAGAGATGCAGTGTTTTGCTATGAACTGTCTACACTATGACTAGATAACAAGGTGAGAAATAAGTTTTAACTAAGAAAAAAATAGTGAGGGAAAGAGAAGTAGATCAGTTATGCTTGACTTTGACAAACTTAACATAGATTTGGTGTGGAATAAGGTGTGTTTTGGTTCAGCTTAAAAATAAAAAGGCGACCTACACACAAACTGACAGATCATCAGTAAAGCAGGTGTTTAAATTAGCTAATCAGCCACCGCTGCTATTGACTGATAGATAGTTAATCTACCACAGCAATCACTCATTAATAATCGCAAAATACACATCAAGCCTATAAACAGAAAACTGTAACGAACTGAATGTTCTGTTCTATGTAGAGTAATGTTTGAGTGTTTTTGGTGCCGAATCCTGAAACATTAAAGTTGCGCTGTTGTCAGAACTATAGCAACGAGTCTGCGTGTATCGTAAAGCCGACGGAGAGCGAGAAAAAACAAAGAGTAGCTTTGAGTTATTTTTCCCATTGCATAGCATCAAATGAATCATACCTACGTCTCCAGGTTTCACTTTAACGGACTGGTTCTACCGCGGCAGCGCGGCTATGAACGGCATGTAAAAGAGTATTCTGATTAGGGGCGAATACATTTGTGGTACAGCCTTTTGTGGCAATAGTTTTATAATATGTTTTGCAAATTACCTGATTTTGTCCGACATCCTCCATATAAAATTCAAATCACTGCCAAATTATTGATCCAGCGCTGTTTCTCTTCGGAACTAGACTAGTTCATCTGACTCCTTGATGTCGCCATGTTGTTTGTTTTCTCCGCGCAGCGTGATTGGTAGGAAATTTTTAGGTTGGGAGCGGGGAGGGACTAGTGATGCATTCATAGGGTGTCGGATAAACCATACTCACAGTGAATTTGACGGCGAAAGTCTATTATTTGAACAACAATTTATACTCGGTAGTTGCGATATAGCCATTTTAACTATCGTAAATTGAAATGATCGCGGTACATCGAGTATATTCGATATATCGCCCAGCCCTAGTTCAAAGTAGGGGCTGGTTTGTTTACACCAGCTGAAAATGTAACAGATGCTGCAACTTTGATCCCCAATTGAACCGAGTCTACCGGACTATCAGGTGTGAAAACACTCTTATGCTTCTCTCCAAAGAGGATCGGTCTGTGGATGTACAGAACTACTAAAGCTACACCCCAATGGACGTCCCTGCGTAAATAAGTTCCACAAAGCCTGTATGCAACTTCACATCGCATTTTTTAATTTTTTCCTGAAAGTCATGAATCATTTTCCTTCCTCTATTACGTGTGGATGACATACATTGGAAATAGTGGTAACGTAGGAAAATTACGACTTTTTTTTGTTGTTTCTATGTTGATTATCAGTATTCATCACAACTATGGTCCCAAAATTTGAAAAGCTTTAACAGAGATTTCTTTTTATTTTCAAATATGATGACAGAAAACAGATGTTGGAAACGTAGTCTCGGAAAATAAGACACGACATTAACATTAAGAACAAGAACTCTATGACTGTGTGCACGCTAAATACACCATCAACATTTCATCAAAGATAATGAGAAGCCTTATTCTGTAATTGGATCTTATTTGTCTGCCTTGTTTATGCAGAAATTTCCAAACTGCCAAATGTGATTAAAAATAAACTATTTTTTTTTTAAATATGGCCGACTAGTGATAGCCACATAAGTGAATACGAAAGCAATTACGCTCTGAACTGCCATCATGAAAAAGGTAATTGTCATTGGACTTATGAGATATTTTGCTCCCCAAAGTCACATTGTTCGTTGGTGACAGCTACATTGTTTACCAAACAAGTTATCATGCGCCATTAGGCAGGAACACAATGCGTGATAATGGCAGCAATTTCAGAAGTGACACAAACATTTAGACTTCATTTATCAAAATAAAGGAGGAAACAGATGGCTCAACAAACAATAATAAAAAAAAAAGAAAGGTTCAGGTATGACACCAGCACAGGCTGCGTTCTGTACAACATGTAGTACAAAGTGGAGAGTTTGACTGTGAACCAGCAATTAAACAACAAAAGACATCCCACCACCAGGCAGTCACTTTATATTGAATTTCCACCATGAATAAATACTGATTTCATCATTTTAGGTCCTGAAAATATGTGTGTGTGTGTGTGGGTGTGTGTGTGTGTGTGTGTGTGTGTGCGTGCGTGCGTGCGTGCGTGCGTGCGTGCGTGTGTGTGTGCAAAGCCCATCTCACTAAAATGTATTTAATCCAGTATTCTACATGGAAAACAGGATTAAAGACATAGATTAAAAACAAAACTAAAAAATTATTCACACACTCCTGACATGGTGAGTTAATTATTATGAGAGGAAGTCGTGTGTTTACATGAGGTCCTTGAAGTGTAAAATGAATCCTCACATGGAGGAGTTCCGCTTTCACTTTGTGTCACCTTTGAATGTGAAACGTTCTAGTTAAGTTTAATAGAGCACTGCAGCAAGGCGGCTGATATTATATAGATCTCACATGCTGCCGCATCAGTATAGTTTGCATAAATGCTACAGTATTGTTCAATATTACTCCATTTTAACATGAATGCTACAAGCATATTTTTATTCTGTTAATCGAAGGCACAGTTTATTAAGTATTGATTTCTTTCTTCATGTTTGTCTTCTGATTTATTTTTTATGGCAAAAATAAAATGACTTCAAATCACATTTACTATTATTGTGTACATTATGACAAAAAAGAACTCATTGGATCGCTGTAAGTCAATAAATTAGGATATTACTGAAACTTTATTTAACATTTATTTAAAAATTTATTTCAGCAACCTTATCACAATAGGAAACTCATTATATAGATTAATTCCACACAGATGGATGTTTGAAGCCTTTATTTCTGTTAATTATGATTATTTTCTGCGTTAAAATTTTAAATTAGAATAATATATCAGACTGATAAAAAAATCATTTTTAATACAGAAATGTAAAATTATTGAAAAGTATGTTTAATGCCTGCTTAAAGGTTGTCAATTTTTAAAAGGTTACTTTTAATCTGACAAATTATTTACTGGAGATGACTGTAGATTATGCCATACTGCATGGTATCACACTATTAGATTTAGCAACCACAGTTTAGCCAAACATTATGCCATATAATAATTTAGATTAAAACTCGTTCATTCATTCAACCAAGGAAAACAAATCTAATTCAGCCTGTCTTTTATGAAAAATGACCTTTTATAAGTTAGCTATACCTGACTCTATGATCAACAGAAACATCTTTATTGGTACTCCAGCAATTAAACACTCTCAATTACTGATAAGCTTATAGCAATTTGCCTCTTCCCATTTTGATGCCCTATATGCAAGATTGTAGTTATGAATGAACTTGTTTATTGTCAGAAATGTATTATATTAAAAACTTTTAGCATGATAATAAAAGATAGCTGTAAATAACAGATAATTCTGCATTTTAAACTCCTTTTTTAAACTCCTTTTGAGAAAGTCAAATATGTTAGAAAACCCATTTAAAATTAAATCAATTTGTTCACACTCACTTTGTAGATAATAGGTTTATAAAATAAAAGAAAGTTGCATTACATTTATTTACACTTGCACAGATTTACAGCAGCAGCAGCATTATTAGCAACTTTGCTTCCTGCTAATTGAGCTAGCTTAAGAAATTCAGATATTGCATCATGTTCTACATCCAAGACGCACAAAGAACCTGACAAAGATGAAAACGACCCTCACAGCATTTAGAGCAGCTCTGTTCATCTTCAGGAACAGAGACACGGTTTAATCTGCCAACTACTTTAAGAGCAATATTTAAATAAGGACAAAAACTAATCTTGTTCACCATGGTAACTATAGGACCATGACAAACAATCAGATTATTTTATGCATTTCAGGAGGTGAAACACTTAAACTCAAGCATATGTTTCTCTCCAGTCATTTGAAACCAGGACGCAGAGCTCCCATCTTTTACAGTGACACTTTTTTCAGTATAAAAGTACCAAATGCTGGACAGGAATGCTTAAAGGGGCATTATTATGTGAAATCAACTTTTTTGAGTTTTACAACATGTTATAATATTATTTCATCATCAAAAACATACATGTATTGTTGTCTTGAGTCTTGCATGCAAGTTTGAGGAATCCTTGTGTCTTTTGAATCTCTTGAATTGTTCAGAACGCCTACCTGAACCTCATTTCCATCTCACAGAGCACCCCGTCTTCTGACAAACCCCAACTCAGCTCCTTCAGACTAGCCAGCAGTAATTAGCAAACACCTAGTTTTTTAATTAAAGGAATTACTTCTCAGTGAAATGCTGGTAAAAACTTTAAAGGGTTAATAGAGGAACCATGTTGTCATGACTTCCTGAAGGTGGAGCTTCAGAAAGAGCAGGAGTTTTTAAAGAGACAGAGGCCCAATTTCAAGGCGCTAAATTATGTCAAATTCCATGCAAGTCATATCTGATATATACAGCACTTTTATTATAACTGAGGGTGACATAGTTACATGATTGTGCTATAAAATCACACTTTGTGCCCGGAAAACTCATAACACTGCCCCTTTAAAAATAAAAAAGAACAGGGTAGAGCAAAGGAAGATAATGAGTACAACAGCTCAAGTTGTACTCATTAATCATTTAATTGTGGATAAAAGAGAGAAGCAGTATTTTGTATATTTAAAAGAAAAAACTAATCAATGATTACTGACATCATCAATGAAATGCTTTCATCTTTTGACATTTTGCCCTGCCCCAGTTCCTGCATGCCTAACTAAGGAGCTACCAACCTATCCAATGCCAAAAAGTAAGTGGTACAAAAAATAAATAAATAACACGCAACTAAAGCACCCAATACATCAGCTTCTCCCCTCAACGGAACATTAACTTTCACTTTGAAATGATCAACATTGAACCGTGTGCGGGAGGATTTTTTTTTGAAGGACAGCTCGGAGCGGTTGTGCATCCAGAGGTACCTGAGATTCACGCTTCCAATGACAGGACGCTCTGATTCTCAGCTGTCAGGATGGAGCGCCTGGTAATTTATGACTCCCTGCGCCGAGCGGGGTAGACGGGAACTCATCCCAGCGAGCGTCATGGCGTCTGCCTTTAAACTCATTTCTGAGGTACTCTCACTACCTGCGCCTGTGTCATTTTTCTTAATGACTGTTAAGGTGGAGGCTGAGTGAGCAAGGCAAACAGGCACCGCTACGCCACAGGGCGACTGCAGCAATATAATTAGGATGAGGCAGAGGGAAGGGTCGGGTGGAAGACTTGAGTAGGTTACTGAATATTCATCGCAATCACACTAAACAGCCGGATGATTAATTACAGGGCTGGGGTGATTAAAGTATGACTGACTTAGTGGAAAATTCTGAAGCTAGTTTTAGTCTGAGAGCTAAAGCGACTCTTTAATACATACTTCTTTTTTCTGTTTTTGTTCACGCCAAAAAAAAAGACAATCACATTGTACTGATATTAAGAAATTTAACTACGTTAAGGTTTATAAACCAATCAGTATCTTAATAGATCAAAAATCAATTTGAAGCATGTCAGAGTGATCTCTATTACTTAAGAGAAACAACGATAATATATTTATTTCATGTACAACATAAGCAACACTAAATGTAACCCTTCAATTAAAGGGCTAATACTCAATGTAATCATGAATTTAATGTATTTTCAACCGACCTAATATCACTGCCAATTAACCTGAGCAAAGAAACACACAAATTTAATATAAAATAATACAAATTAATTAATCTACAAATTACTGAAGAAAAGGAGGTCGTAGCTAGAAAAAAAATTTTCAAATTACTAATTAAAGTGATGAAGAATTCATCGATTCAAGTCTCACTTACAGCACAGTCCAGGTTTTCTCCCATTTACTTGGATTCCTTTGGTAGAATTTTTTGTATCGGGCCAATCAGTGAACAGAAGGAGAAGTTGTGAACGATTATGTCGATTTTCTGCACTGTCATAGAATTATAGTCTGCCTGTAGTCTTAGCAGTGGAAATCAATGAAGACGTTAGCCCATGTCAGTCAAACTTCAAAATATTGAATTAACATTAACAGCCATCTCTTTCTGATTGGCATGTCTCTCTTCGCAGTGGAGGATGATTGATGACAGTACAGACAATTTCTGGTTAGTTTCATAGCGTCAAACTGGCCCATTAGATATGTCACTGTCAGATGTTAGCGACTGGGAAGCATTTAAAATCTCAACAAGGTCCACGCCTCTGGGAATCAATTGTTTCCCAACATCGGAGAGTCCACACACTCTGGACGAAGCAAAAGCAAAGTGTAGTGCATGGGGCTGCTTTTTACAAGGCTGCAGTCTCTCACAATTTTCCAAATATGGCCTGATGAAGCCTGATTTTCTTCTACTCGCTACTTGCAACTCATAATGGGAAGGTGAAGGAAGAAAACCAAGATTCAGACCCAGCCTTGATCTATTACTGCTAAGTTGCAGAAGCATCTCAAAAGAACAGGAGAAAGCAGCTTCTTTGGTCCAATATTGATCCATTTCACCTTTCAGAAACCAGCTGGATTTCTTCAGGTGTTCCATTCCGACCCCGGACTCTCTGCTGGGCTGGAAGGAAAATCTTGGTTCCTACATCTGTACAAATCTCAACTCTGGCTTAGATTTCCGAGTTTCTGGAGTTTCCCTTTCTGGATCTCTAGCAACCTAAATACTAATGTTAAAGTTGAAATTTTTAATATTTGGAAGGAGGGCATATATGGTAGAGACTTACAGGAACAAAAATAGACATTAAAATGTCCACACTGCAAAGATCATTCAGCGTTATCTTTCCTGTTTTCTTCATGCCAAAGAGGTTTTGGATAAAGTAGCATTTAAAATTTTAAAAACTTAATGAAATCGACTTTGCTGACATTTTGAAATCCAATTTCAAAAGTCAAACATTTTCAACTTGGAGTTTCAAAAGTTTATGTTTTCTAGAAAAAAAAAACAACTTGTACATTTCTGAGATTAATCTCAAGGGTTTTTTTTCTTTTTCTTGTAATTTTTTTACTTTTGGAGCTCAGAATTTTGCTTGTGTTTTCTAGAAAACATTTGAGATTCAGCAGGAATGTATTTATTTTTATTTTTTCTATCTCCAATGTCCCTAGTAAGCCATCGCAGAAACGTGTGACAAAAAAAAGAAAGCAAAAACAAGAAATCTACAAGGGGACAAATACGTTTTCACACCATTCAATCAAAACCTGTTTTGAGCATAACAACTAATCCAGTTCTGTTCTACTCAAGATTCAGTTCCCAAACATGATGTCACTTCAGGGACAAGGTCACTTTGATGGATGTAAAGAAAAGCAGTTCTTGAACTAGAAACATGGAAATCAGAAATGAAACAATCCTGCCATAACTCGTGCCGCGCCTCTCTCCTTCCAGATGTGTTTCTGGTTGCTTATTGCAGAGTGTAGTGACGCCTGACTGCTGTGGAACGTTATGTCTCGACCCCGATGTGCAGTTCAGCAACCTGCAGAGCTGACCCACTTCCTGGACTGATCTGTCACGCTGAAGGTAACTAGATGAATCCCGTTCATTTCTCCTGAACCAGGAAGCCATGATGGCTGACTCACCTGTTATCACCGTGCTGGTAAGAGGCGCGCTGCATTTAAATGTTTCATTATGAGTCTCAAATACATGATGTTTGATATGATTCATGTAGGCACTGATATGTTTTCCTCCAGACCCGACACTGAGCTCATTACCCTTAAAAATGACTCTGACTTTTTCCTTCTGCAGATAAGACTCCAACTCCCAGCTCTTATCCTTTACATCACATAGGAAAGGGGAAAAAAAGAAGAAGCAACAGTGTTGCTCTGTTTTTTAAATGGACTCCATTTCACACAGGCAATGAAAACCACCAGGAGGAATATATTTCATCCCTGACTCCAAGTGGGAGAGCCTATGTTAATTTTTTTTCTTCCTTTTCTAAATTGATTAGTGGATCAGAGGGCTAATTCAGCCCTGGAGGAGCCGCGTACAGACCGAAGCTTCCTGGGAGCTCTGGAAGAAGTCATCCATAAACCACACGTGTCAGCCCTGTTGCGCGCTAACTCCCGGTCTCACACCGGCGAGCCCAAAATCCCATCCTCATTGCCCATTGCTAAGGTGCTGCCTGGATTCTCTGCTCGGTAATTTGAAAGTAATTGGATGCTGAGGCGTGCTTCAAAAGGCGAAATGGGGCGCGGGCCAGAGCAATCCAACCGGACTCCGTTGGGCTTTCACGGCAATACCGAGTCATCGGTTTGTTTACCAACAATCTGAAGAGAGATGGTTGCTGTGTGAAGTCTTTACTTGTGACAAATTAATATTTGCTTTTCACCAGAAGCGTCCATATTAAAACCATGCTCAGCAGCATTCATATTTTCTCAGTGAATATTTTGCTAATCACCTTTTAGACATTATATTCATATACAGATTAATTTGGGATATGTTCACACACTTTAAAGGGGCAGTATTATGTGTTTACTAGGCACATAATGCCATTTTATAGTACAATCAAGTAAGTATCTTACCTTCAGTTGTTAAAAAAAAAGCTAAATATATCAAATATGACTTAAAAGAATTTAGACTTTGTAATTTAACGCCTTAAAATTGGGTCTCTGTCTCTTTAAGAAACTCCTATTCCTGTTGAAACTCAGCCTTCAGGAAGTCATCACAACATGGCTCCTTTATCAACCCTTTTACAACATTTTTACCAGTGTTTCACTGTCAAGAAGTTCATATAATGAGCTCAGCAGAATCAGTTTCGCCAATTCTTTTCTAATTGCTTCTGGCTAGTCTGAGGGAGCTGAGTGGGGGAGTCTTCTGAATTTGAAGAAAATTGAAAGAGATTTTTTTTAAATCCTCTTTTGGAATTCTGAAAACATTAATAATTCTGTTAATACTAACTGACCTAAACAAGAAGTATAATCTGATTTAATGTCATGAGAAAAAGTTTTAGTCTTTTTAAATGGTGTATGTATCTGATTTCAACTGTATAAAGAGAGAACAACTGCAACCTGATGCAAAAAATAAGTTCAAATTGCAAGTGTACACAATCAGTCAAATACTGTACATGGCACAGAGAAATATTTTTAGAGATAATATAGCACAACACCATCACAAAATGCAATGAACCACAAAATATGAGACCTGTAGCAATGTAAGAAAAGGCCTGCATATTGTTTTTATAAACACAGTAATAAATCAAGCAGAAACCCTTAGAGACTGGTTTTTATAGAAGCTACAAGATGTGCCTGTTTAACGAGAAAATAACAGCCCCAAGACAATTGTAATGCTATTATAATGGTAATAGAATGAATAGCCAATGTGTTCACACACCAGTGCTTCATCAGAGGCCTGCTGAAATGCTGGTTCAAAGCAAAAGAACTGCAGAACTTGATCTCATTAAAGAGTTTGTTTGGCTGTTTGGAGGTGAGGTTCTGTTTACTGCAGAGAGAGATGTCGCATCACCGTGTGGTTGTTCAAACAGAGGACGTTCACATAAGTGTAATAGACTGAATGTGTCATTTTATGAATTTAATTTTAAGATTTTTTTGAAGACCATGTCATTTTTTTCTTCCAATTCAGAATAAGAGCAATGCTTAATTTTGATTTGTTACAGAAATGTCCTGTCGATACACTTTCTATTCAACTCTGCTCGATTCTCATCTTCCTTCAGTGCTCCATCTTGGATTCCTCCCATTGAGCTCGATTCTTCCAGTAGAATTTCGAGCGGCCCAATCAGCAAATAAAAGGACAAGTTGAGAACGATGATGCCAATTTCTTGCTTTGATTGAAAAGTGTAGTTTGCCTGTCTTTGTATCTTAGCAATGGCAGCACAGCAAGTAAATGAAGCCATTGAGTCTGTGTTGGCCACGCTTCCAAATATTGAGCAACTAAAGTTGGAGCAAGAAGAATGTTGAAGACATTTTATTGAGGGCAAAGGCGTCCTTCGACTTGGCAATTCTATCTTCGCAATGGGGCATGGTCATTTACAGCGCACACAATCAATTCCCGGTAAGCTGCCTAGCGTAACTTCCTTCCCAGTTGAGATGGGACATTGCATACTACATAGCCAAACCATGGCCAATTACTGATTGAGTAAAACCAGATCCAGTTGTTTCAAACTTCAACAGAGTCCACACCTTCAGCAAGCAATCATTTCTCAGTACCTTCGGGTCCGGACTCTTTGAATGAAGCAAATTGACGAACAAGAGGCTAGGTCTGTAGTGCTGTACATTGATGAAGATCTGAAATCATGTTGGCTCTCACAAAGTGATATCTCTGTGGCTGTTTGCCTAGCAAAGAAGAGAGCATCAGTAAAAACACAAGGAGCTTGTACTTACTTCTGTAGTTTTCACTACTCTGATTTCACACACACCCTCTCTCTGCATTAGCAGTGTGGAAGGAGAGCGAAGAAGAACTACTGACTCTTCCCCCGACGGTGTAGAGGGGTTGGGAGGAGAAAAGGTAGCAGGGAAGAATGTGTGTGTTAGTGTGCACAACTGTTATTAAAAAGCAATGTCACAGCTCTTGGTTATAGTGGGGAGATAACTTGACTCCAAAGGTAGATGTTGCAGCAGGCGATTTGGAGGTGCTTAATGACCCAGGAGTTGAATGATTAATGTAGGGGTTTACACAATACTTCTCAAACTTCGGTGGTGAGCTTGAGCGGAAAGCCGGGGCGCCTCATTCTTTAAGAGTCGCCAGCTCAAGGTCGGCCGAGCCTGCGACGGAGACCACAGAGACGACAGGGCTATTAGTGGCACTTCCATCCGGGATATCCACACAGACACACCTTTGCATTAAGAGTGTGTGTGTGCTCACATAAACACAACACGTGCGCAACAAAATATAAATCCTCACAGCTTTGTTCACACACAAGGGACCTCCCCAGCTTTAGGAGGACTGCTGGGACTCCTGATACTTGCTCTGAGGAAGCAAAACCCTTGTTAGGAACTGAGAGTAAGGGGAAGATCGAGTGCACCCACGAAAAGATTGAGCATCGTTCACACCTTGCATGGTTATTTATTCCCATAAAACATCGTATAGTATTAAAAAAAAACACCTATATCGTTACACACGGGACTCTTTGTCTCCTATGTCCTAACAAGCTTCATCACTCTTAAAAACAGGGACGCAACTCTAAGTTGGCCCTTTGAAATTTTTACCCACATTTTGTTGTCATTTTGTCACTTTCTGCCATCACTTTGTACTTGTAGACAATATGTTTTGGGCCAACATACATCAGTTTTTCCAGTTGTATTTACCGTAGTCTATGTTTACATCTTCCTTTGTTGGCTGTTTTAGTGAATAATGGAGGTAACATTCTTAAAAGGGGCAGAATGTGTTTTCCAGACACATGACCATTTTGCAGCACAGCGAGTAACTATGTTACCTTCTGTTATAAAAAATGCTAGACATACGAAATATGACTTAAAAGAAACTTGACACTTACATGAACAACAATAAGAAAATTGTTGATTCTTTCTTGAAAATCTGAGGAAATCTATTGAGATGCGACAACAACAGGAGGTATAAAAACCTTTTAGCACATTTTAACGACGTATCTCTGTTGCATTTTCACTTTAGGACCTTCTGTTGTTGAATCACCCAACCCTGCCAAGAGCAATACGTCTTATGGAGGCCAGAGCCATGTCCTATTCCAGTGAAACATCATTTTTGGGGTCAGGCACAAATGGGGTGACATAAATGTTCGGAACTCAATTCGGTGTCCAAATAAGGACAGAAAATACTAAAGTGCTTGTGTGTGCCACAGTTCGCCTTGTGTGTTTGACCTTTGGTGTACTGCACTGAATGAAGAAAAATCATTTCAAAACAGACTGCACCACTCCAGACTCCAAATCATACTCATCCTCTTTTGTGCAACGATTTTGTTGCAACAGGTAAAATTGTCGAAATAAAGACATCATCTTGTTCCATTTTGCATAAATAAAAACATTAATTTCTACTCCAAGCCAAACCCTGTACCGTGTGGCGGCACCGCCTGCTGGGAACAGTTTTAAAAGCTACCTGTTCCTTCTAAAGGACCATCTCAGCCGGGGAGCAGACCTCTCCTGTGCCAATCTTCCATTTCCCATAAACGAGTGTGGGAACCACGCGGGGTCTCTCAGCGCTGAGGAATCACTCCGCCAGCGCTGGAGAAACATTCCATTCATTTAAATGCACACCGGTCCGCTGCTGCTAACACGATCTACTTGGGGGGAAAATTACAAAGCCCAATCAATGGAAATGTGTCCTACAAAGTTAAACAGCAGCTCGCCTGATAAACAACCACTTGTGTGTGTCGCGCAGCACCAGGAGCAATCTGGCAGCGCAAACTGCTTCAGATGGGCAGCACAGAGGAGTGAGGCATCATGGGTGGAAAATCATGAATATTTGTGGCCTTTTTCTTTTTTTTTTCCTCCTGTGGAGAATGCGGCACTGGAGAGTTTTCCTCTCTGACTCACAGAGCACTCGTGTTGCTCATTTGATTTGACACTACAAGTGGGTCAATTAGGCTTTTTGTTGCCTTATTTCTATGGCAAAGCGAAAACGTACAAAGCTTTTTCTGCCTTTTTTGGAAAGAATAATACTTGCATTTCCGTTGACGATATAATTACGCAATTTGACATTTTTTTTAAATAAATTTGCTCAATGGAAAAGTTTTGGCGCTAGGGCACCCATATTTTATGTATGTAAATTTTCAGGGTTTTTATTTATTTATTTATTTATTTATTTAATTATTTATTTATTTATTTCCATTAAATAATTTCTGTGAACTGCATCTTTTTCAAAACATCAAGACCTAACCATTGTATAGCATGTGTTAAATTGGGTTATTGTTATTGTGGGTTAAGTGTGAAACTGTGGTATATTTCTTTATGTTGGAAAATCAATAAAGTTCAAGTCATAAAAAGTTTTGGCAATATGATGAGGTGTTTTTTAGCAGTATTAAAATTAGTTTATTTCACTAAACTGCAGTAGAAACACTTTTTTTAAAATCACAAGAGTCACATGATCAACAGCTGGATGTTACTACTGTCACAAATCATAAAGAATAAAGAAAGTAGCTGATGGATGATGGCACAGCATGTTTTTAATAAACTTATTTGTGTGTGAATTCAATTGTGTTTAATTAATGGTGATACCACAGTGTCTAAATTATGTTTTGTTTTTGTTTTTTTGTTTACATTAGCGGAATATTGACAACGTTTTTTGTAATGTAAATGCAGCTGATGTCTTCTAATATTTATGACAATGCACATAACCAACATTACCACAATTCATGGCAGTGAAGACATGCAGAAATTAGCACAATAGCGAAATTTCATCATTTGTCCTGAGACAAACGAGAGCGATCAGAACCGGATGTTGCCACTGGCGCAAACAACAAACAAGCAGGCGACAGGAAGTAGTAGGAGGATGACGGAGTGGCATTTTTTTTAATGACTTAATGTGTGAACAAATATATTTTGTTCACACAAAATATGTTTGTGTATTTTGTGTGAAGCACAAATAAGAATTGTAATAAATAAGAATTGTGCTTACTTTAATGAAAATACCCCAATTGGAAAATGTGTGTTTTTTAGACATTAGCAGAATATTGACAAAGTTTTGTGCACATTTGTAATGGAAAAGCAGCTACTGTCGTCTATTTCATTGAAAATCTGATCCTTCTGCCCGAAATGACTTAAATTCATGAAGGTTCGATTTTGTGAAAAAAAAAAAAAAAAATCTATATATATACTTGCCCCTGTAAGATCATTTGTAAATAAGAGGAAAGAAAGATGGTTGGTTACTTCAGAGTGAAACTGTATACGGATACAAACTCAGTGGAATCCAGATATTCGCTTTCTGTTACACTTTTTTGCCTTCCTGGGGTTAGAAAATGGCGTAGGTGAACTGTCGGGTCCTCTTATGTCAAGTGAATCAGCACATTCCCCTCACTGTGTCAGCACAGGAATGATCGGCTTACAGCAAATCCTTCCTCTAAAACTGTTCCGCCTATTACTCACATTGCCACGGCTCCAATTCATGTTGAATTTGCTTCTGTGTTCCTCAAAATGGGAGAAAATACACAATGCTTCATGTTTTCGTTTTTAGCATTCGCCTCATAAAAAAGGAAGAAAAAAAATCTGACAGTAAAAAAAAGAAGAGAAGACAATGACAAATAAAATGCAGTCATTTTTTTCCCCACAATGATTGGAAAACAAACTAATTCATTTGAGGAAAAACTGTGTTGTGCAACAACAAATCTGGTTTGGTGTTTAATAACTATAAATAATTTCTTAGGGAACTTTTAAATAAAACTAGTCAGTTACATCAGAGTTATGAATGTTGAGAATTTGTAGATGAGGCAAATTAGTTTCCAACTAATTCTTGGAGAGGTTTGGCATAATTATTTCACTTATAAGATGTTAGAAAGAGCTGCACAGTGGTGCAGTTGGTAGAGCTGTTGCCTTTCAAGAAGGTTCTGGGTTCAATACCTGGCCTGGGGTCTTTCTGCATGGAGTTTGCATGTTCTCCCTGTGCATGAGTGGGTTATCTCTTCCTTCCACAGTCCAAAAACATGACTGTCAGGTTGATTGGCCTCTCCAAGTTCTCCCTGTGTGTGCATGGTTGTTTGCCCTGTCTGTCTCTGTGTTGCCCTGTGACAGACTGGTGACCTCCCAACCTCACTAGGGGCAAGGGTGTACAGATAATGGATGGAAGATGTTAGAAATGTCTTATAAGTGAAATAAAATGCAGATGGAAGAAATATTTTGCAAAAACCTTTCAGATATTTTCACTAGACATTAGGAAATGAGACCATTTCTGATCTTTGCAGTTCAGAAACCTAATGATGACATTTGGGTTTTACTTCTAGCAGGTTTCTAAGACCACATTAAATGAGCGAAACAAAATTATCCTTCTGATAATGTCAAAAAGGAAACTGGTGTAAATTTACAGAAGTTCAAACAGAAAGCATGTGAAGTTTGTAACTTTTAAATTGTTTAATGACAGCAGAAGCAGCTTCAACTTTGGCCTTAAGGTGCATCAAGGTTAGAAATGTGAGAGTGTCAATAAGTGTCAGGTCGCTTGGACCCTCCTGGGGGGCAGAGAGATTGGCCCTATTGATTCATGAAGATTATTCTGCCCCCTTTAAAAGAAAAAACAAGTAAATCACTTTTTCACAGATCTAAAGCTCTTCTCATAATTTGGTAAATACTGTAAATACACGAGAAGGGAAAGGGGTTGGGGGCTGCCGTTTTTTGGGGGGAGTCGGGTTGTCAGAGGTGAAAAACGCCGCTGAGCGTTTGGAGTATCGATCGGAGTGTGTGTGATTCAGCCTCTGCTCCCTGCAGACTGCGCTCCCTCATCGGTCCTATCCAGCCGAATCGATAGGCTGGAAGAGGCGGATTCGACCCGATCAGCGATGTGGTCGACGAGGCTTCTGCTCACACACAACACCCTCCCCCACCCCCTGCCCCCACTTACCCTTTGACCCCAACTGACAACCGCAAATGTCATAGTGAGAGAAACACCTGGATATCATGGGCATGAATTTCATATTGGTTTGGAGAAATTATTCTAAGATATAGATTTTCAATGTCTATATTTACAACAGAAACACTGGATTTTCTCTAATCCAGCGTTTAACTGTTTTAAAGTTAACAGACTTTTAAAAAGTCTGTTAACCCTCTGAAATATGCATTCCTTTTTGTTTGAACAAGTTTAATATGAATTTCATTGGTTTAAAGCTGCGGTATGTAACTTTTATAAAAAAAATCTAAAAAATGTTTTTACATATTTATTGAAGCTGTCAGAAACTCCCTGTGCTAACTAGAGACAACCAATCAGAGGCAGGAGGCAGGACTTAGCTCTTTCAGTCACCCCTCCCCATCTCCTTTTGATTTCTGCTACGCTGCAACTGGCAGAAAGCAAAATGCTAAGGCTAGTTAGCATGACCAGCGCTGATGGGAGATTTTCCTCCACTATTAGCACATTTAGCATCGCATTCATGAGGATGACTGTCAGCGCTACAACCTGCCACCTATCTCTGATTGGTTGTTTCTGACTGGGAGTGGTTCATTTCTGCAATAGGAGCTCATGGAGAAGATTCACAGATTATCTATTTTCTGTCACAACATGATGACAGTTCTAACAAACATGTGAATAACATTTCGTTTCATAAAAGTGACATCCTGCAGCTTTAATGCGTATATAAAGTTTATAAAAGTACAATCAGGTTTCATATGGTTTGCTGAAAACTGTTTCTCTTTTTCAGTGAAATTCGTTTGATTTTTAATGTAGCTTCACCAGCTACCCTCAGAGCTACATGTACCGTATAATGTAAATCTTTGCTCTTTACTGTATTAATTCATATTGGCTTTTGAAAGCTCTGGTATAACTCCTCTGGGAAAAAAAGAAGAAATCTATCCAGTATTGTTTCTGATATTCAGAAATTTATCACAGAATCTAATGAACGTTTTAAGTTTGTTTTGCTTTTATCGATCACAATCCAATACGGCCACTGCACCACATCGATTACGGGGACAGACAGAAGTTCTCAGAGGCTTTGCTCGGCTCACCACTCAGTACTTTTATGTTGGGTCATCAAACAATTACGTCCAACGTGTGTGCAGCACGGAATGCAAAGAGATTCGGTTGCAGTCTTGGCAGTGAAAGCTCTCGTCCGAGCTCAGTTTTCTGTTACTGAGGTTGTTGCACGCCGTCAGAAAAGTGACAGGTCACAAGAACGACACGGATCACTCAGGTTGTCATGCTTACTTTGTCTTGCTGTGTCTCTGTAGGAGGTTTGGATGATTGAAGCTCTAAATTTCATAAAAAGGCCAAATCTGTTTTAGGAAAAGTTCAGGAATTTTTTCACATTAAAAACCAGGAATGTCCCGATGCACTTTTTTTCACTTCTGATCCCGATACCGATATGTGAGGTTTACTATCAGCCGATAAAGAAAAACAGCTGAACACACACTTACGTAGGGTCAAATGGGGCACTTGTTCTCCCTTTACACCATCTGCAATATTTAGCTGCTTTGCACTCATGCTAATTCTTTTCTTGTCACACTCTAACACACTAAAATAGATCCAGGGCATGAAGATGTTCAGGACCCTGACATGAAAATTGAACATGCTGGAGAAATGAACCTTTTACTTTGTGGACACAATTACCCCAAAACTATTAATCTATGTATCAGAGCTAAACAAAGTGCTTCCCAGCTCAACAAAGGTAACAATCGCAACCCATCTATACATATTTAATCGGATGTTCATCTAACAAAACGCTGCATGAACTCTTGTTAGCCAAGCTACTCCGCTATCAAGGTAATCAACAGAGGCTATTTACATTCTATCTAACGCCCAGCAACATGCTAATCCCTGTATGATTTGCTTCTCCGCTTTGCTGGAAGCAGAAGAAATAATGCAAACATTTTCATCTCGTTAATTAAAATGTTGATTGTCAAAGGGCTTTACCCTCACTCAAACAATCCGAGCGTGTTTTTGTTCAGCGTTGTCTGGCAGCGATCGGTTTTCTCGCTCAAAACTTCAGACGTCTTTCCTCGTCCTTTTTTTTTTTTTTTTTTTTTGTCCAAGCATTGATAAAACAATTACGGTCGATTTGCAGATCTCCCATACCCTGAGGGAGTGAAAAACTTTCTGCTATATCTGGAGTGAAGGCTATGAGGCGCTTTGTGTCAGACTTGGAAACAAAGTTAGGGAGCTGCGGGATAGTTTTTTTTTGTTTTTTTTTCTCCTACTTGTCATTATTTCTTTGGGCCAGTGGAACTAGATGTGATCCTATTTTCTCCCCAGATTGTAGAAACCTTGCTGGATGTTCCGGTTGGGAGGAACTGTCCACTTCATTTACTCCTTCCATTTGTTAAGGCTTTTTATGAGAGTCACGCACCATCTGCATGGAGAAAGCACCTCTGGAAACGACTCTGAGGAGAGAGCGTTCGCTCCTGCAACACGAGGAGACTCAGATTCGGGTTTTTACGTCCCTCGTGCCGCTCCAGTCGGGAGGCTAGAGTTAAAATTTTCCTTCTTGTTCTATCTAAAATCATGCGGTGGGGTGGACTTTGTGTTTAGGCTCTCTCTACTTGGAGAGAGAAATTGCAGTGACATTTTGTGGTTCACTCCCAACAAAGAACTCGGTTGCCAGCACTGGAAGCGTTCACCTGCTCCCTTTGCACCTGAGCGACATAAAAAAAAGACATGTGCAGTTCCCCCAAACACTGTCATCCACGGTCACTGTCAGTTTGACTAAGGATGGTTGGAGAAAAAAAACTGGATCCTGAATAACATGCCTCTGGTGAATGCACTATGTGAAGGGAGTACAAAAGAAAACATTCCAGAAGGTGAAAACGAGTCATTTTGTGCAAATTTGTGCTGATTCAAATAAAGAAAAAATTGAAACTGAAGGAAATCTCTTCTGTTTAATGTTGGTGTTGTGAAAAATCAATACCTCTCTTACAGTGGATGGTGCTCAGAACAATGAGACTATTCTCCCTGGAATCAGGGAGTTAAAGTCCTGACTGAACATGGCTGGATCGCTGCAGCTTTTAAAAACCTCATTTAGGAATAAAGTTAATCATGATAATGCTATTTAATTAGTAGCTGAAAATAGTTTTTTTTTTTCCCCCGTAGCTTCCTTAGCTACCACAGAACAATGTGTGCACCTCAAGCATCACGTTAGCCCTGGTTGTGGACTGTACTGCGTACGTTATCATCCTTTTAAAAGTTTTGCCAACAATAATAAAAGGCTGAAGGTTTACATTTGACAACACAACTGATGTATTATGTATTTAATTTGCAGTTTGAAATGCTCAAAACTTATTTAAATAGTCTGGTAGACTTGGGTCGACTGGGGACCAAAGTTGCAAAGTGTGTTATATTTTCAGCTGCTGTTTGTTTTCACACTGAACTGTGTAAAATCAAACCCTTTGAAAAACCTGTCCCCCTCCTCGCCAATGGTGGCGCTGCACCAAGGACTGTTGAAGAAAACAACAAAAACCTCTGCTGAAGACATGAGAGCAGCTTCCTACTTCACAAAATGTAAGCAAAAATAGAGTGGTGTGAAGGTTTAGCGGTTGTAGGATTTCTCTTTTGTCGCTGGCTAAAGACCACAAGACATTTCTTAAGCTAGCGTATGTATTCGAATCAGACCAGATTTCAGCTAAACTTCAATCAAAACTTGGGTTTTTAGGCAGACCAGAGTTCTCTTTTTTGGTCCACACAGTTTGATTGTGCATTTATAACTCACAAAATGAAACAGACTTTGTAGACATACAAACTAGAGTTGAATTAAAGCGAACTAGACAGAGCTGGTGTGAATGAAGCCTGGGAGCAATTTGGAAAATTTGTTTCTTCATAACATTAGAATGAAGTAATATTTTATTCTGCAGACGATTTTCCTTAGATCTTCAAAATATGTAAGGTTTATTTTGTGTAAGAATAAAAAACTACCTATTTTAGAACATGTCTATGTATGTTTTAATGTGAATAAACTCGTTCTGCTTGTTTAGAATCTGTGCATTTTTAAATGAATGCATTGTCGGGTTTTTCTTTATGTCTCACTCAGAGTACCTAATGAGAGTGTAAGTAAAATGTGCTGTGAAAGCATACTTTGCTAAGTTTCAATAGTGGAAGCAACATGCAATGTAATGAGAGGGTAAACCTTTCAATTGAAGCATAGCAGGACGACGTGCTGAAGGGCTAGGAGGTTCTTAAAGAGACAGAGGCCAATTTCAAGGCATCCAATGATGCAAAATCAAATTTCCTATAAGCTGTTTGTAATTTCATAACTGAAGGTAGCATAGTTACTTGATTGTCCTGCAAACTGGCACTGTGACTGTAAAGAACATCTTACCCCCTGTTGAACAGCTGTGTTTGACACACTGAACCCCAACATTCTCATCTCCAGACTGAGATCTCCTCTGCAGGGCTTTCGATCCTTCCTTCCTCCCTGATAGGAGCTTCTGTGTCATGATGGATGACTTTACCTCTGCTTCCTCAGCCCTCCCCTGGGTGGTACCGCAGGGTCCCGTTTGCCCTTACATGCCGTAGCGTGGTCTTAGTTGGCTGACCCCATGCTTCGACAGTTTCTGTATCCAGAGAGATACAGAAAGGAGTTTTTAAGACGTGGAATGAGTTACCATTCAAGCACATTCTATCTCTAGCTGTTCTTAAAATTAGTTTGAAAATTCCAAAGCTTTTAACCCGGTGTGAGTTGTCACGTTTTACTCTTTCTATGTACCTACGCCAATTTCTGCAACTCCTGTGTGGTAACATAGAGCTGTTGGTTATTTTTTGTTGTGTTTAATTCTCATTCATTTCTATAAAGCATTTGGTTAGCTGTTATGTTGTTAAAGTGATTACACTCTTCACAACGGACTTCTACAGGGGAAATTCATCATCTTGCTCCAGTCAAGACCAAGATTTGCACCATGAACTTGGAACAAACTTCCAAAAAAAATTTGCAAAACAGCTGAAACACCGAGTTCCTTTAAATCTAGACCAAAACATATCTGCTTATGGTTGCTTTTGAACCATAACAAATGAAACACTGACCAACCCACGGACAGTGAGAATACAGTAAACTCAAGCATGTGATAACCTTCAGACTGAAGCTGCTTCTGAAGCCTTTATAGAGACATAGTGTGGGATTTTGTGTGTATGATTTTCTTTTTGCTGACTTATATTTTCATTTAAGAGACTTTACATCATTCTTTAAAGCCCATTCTGTCATTGCGAGAGAAATGGTTTGTGTCTCATGGTGGCAGCTTGATGTAACCGAAGACCTCATTCTTCATACTGAAGCGACTTTGGTCTTCCTTCACAAATGTCAGCCCTGGTTGTGTCTCTTACTTCGAACTCTTTTTTTTTTTTCCACAATTGGTCTCTGCAGGAGCTCTGCTTTGTGCTCTCTCAATTCCGGCTGAAGGTCTTAGTCCTGACAATGCTCTGCAAACATTGCTGGGCCACCATGAAAAATTGACACAGGAGGAAGCAGGTAGGAGGACTGACAGCAGAGGGTAAGCTGTGAGGACTTGATGTTTTCATAATGGTTATCTTCCAGTTATCATTCTGCCGAGTTTTAATTAAGGCTTTGCTTCAGAAGCGTAAAAACTGCTCGTTTAAACCTTTAAAAATGACTCATTCAATTCCATTCCCGCAGGAAGAAGGTTAGTGCCCACTCACCGTTTAATAAATGTTTTGACAAGGTTTTTGATTCGCTCATACGTGCCTCTGCAGCAGAGCGGGTCTGATGAAATCATTCTCAGACAACAGAACAACAAACAAAACCTTATTCCCTAAACTTAAAAAAAAATTTAAAAGAAGAAGCAAAAGAAAACACGATTGTCTCATTTGGCAAAAATAATCTTTATTATGATGAGTAATTACTGTAGGTAGAAATCATCGCTATGGGTGCGCTCACACCAGTCCTGTTAAGTCCGCTGTGATCGAACCCCAGTTAGTTTTTCTAGAAAGTTCGGTTCATTTGGAAGGTGTGAATGAGTAATTGAACAAAAAAGCAAACTCTGGTCCTTCTACAATCCCGGGTCTCTGTTTGCTTGAAGTGAACTGTAGTGCAGTTTGAAGCAAAATGTGAACACCAAGTAGCCCGGAGACGGCTCCAAAGCAGGAAGGGACCACATCGCAGAGCATTCTGGGTAAATACAACCAAAAAATGGATTAGTGGGCGACATGGCTCACAGTCTTTAGCCAGTGACAAAAGAGAAAAAAGAATCTGATGGCGCTCCATTTTGCTTACATCTTGTGAAGAAGGAAGTTGCGCTCAGTGTCTTCTTCAGAAGTTTTTGCGTCATTTCCTTCAGCGACTCTTGGTGCAACACAACCACGGGTGAGGAGGTGAATAGGTTTTTCTATGAGTTTGGTTGGTTTGACACAGTGCAGCGTGAAAGCAAATCGTGAAAATAACAAGTGTTACTATTTTCTTCCCCAATCTTCCCAATTTTCAAACAGTGAAAATACTGTTAAGGAAGCTTTGAGGTTTCAGACTGCACCACCAGATGTTGATTACCACCAGACACCAATCTGTAGTAATCAACAGGTAACAAGGCTTCTTAGGCTACTGACTACTTTTTGTGAGATTTTTTTTAAAACCAGTTTGAATAATAAACTTAACTTCACCGCATTGGATCAATTTGGAATGTTTTGGAATCTGTATGGGCTGAATTATCATTATTTTGGAAAATGCGTTAGGGCGACGTTTGTTGTGAATTGTTTCTGTTTAAATAAACTGAATTGAATTGAAATAGCCTACCAATCAGATATTTGCAAAAAGAAAAAAAAAACAGGAAAAGTTAGCATAAATTTTTCCATCTTATTTTCTTAATTGACTGTCTCCATAGAGCTCTGGCTTTCTCTAATTTACAGTCTGCACATTGTCAGCGCCTCTTTGTGCTGCAGCCGTCGCTCTCTGCCTGAGCTGTTTGTGCTCCGCTTTTGACTGGCAGATAATAACAACGAAGTTGCAACAAGCTCAAACTTTATTTGTACTGCACAAACATAACAAGTCCTCGGTGGCCTCAGCTGTGATGATGAAGAGCACTCAACACCACGTTCCCTCAGAATCCCCCCTGGAATCCATTATGTCGGCCTCCATTGTTATGCCAGGTCTGTTGGTACAGAATTAAAAAGAGTCTTGGTCTGACAAACAACAAAAACCTCAGTGAAGAAGTCATTCATTTGCTATTCTGTCTGCAGGTGAAGAGTGTGACAGCTGAGCTGCAGGAAAAGACTGCTGTGTTGTTGACAGCAGGGAAAAGTTTACCTGGGGCCGGAAGTAAACAACGGAAAACGAGAAAGTCAGGACAAACGGGCAAAAAACAAACAAACAAACAAAAAAATGGCAGTTTGAAAAGTTTCATTCAAAATGATTTTGTGGGCTGCAAAAGTATTCACTTTCATATTTATCAATTTCTTTTGACTTCTTAGGGCCTGCTGGACGGCTCCTTTGGCCGTTTTCTTGTCAGAAAATCGTCCATTTTGCTTGTGCTACTCTCGCATGATAGCAGCTTGACGAATTTGACTGCTAGCTGTTTCAATACATTATTTTAACGTGTTATTTGTAATAAAAATAGCTGAAAAACAGATCAGGATTTTATGATGACATTTTTTTAAAGCATCGGTTTACACGGAAGTGTTCAACTGCCAGAGGAAGGAGAAAAACTCAGAAGCAGCATCTCGTTTTAGCAAGAAACTTTCAAGATTGTACGAGATGCAAAACGAGAAAAAATGTCAACTTTTATTTCATAATTAAGACTTGACAAAATCATCGTGAGATATCTTTATCTCGTGATGATGAGATAGTTAAGTCATATGAGTTAGGATCTGGTGAGCTAGCTAAATCATAAAACTATCTTATTGTTATCACTTAGCTAATTCATAATAATGAGATACTATGTCACAATAATGTGAGAGTCACAATCATGATATACTGTTTGTTTTTTTTTTATCCCATCAGAGTGGCAGAAATTGGCTTCCATATGTTCTGATTTTATTGCCAAGTTGTGGCAGTTAGACTTAGTTTAAATTTTTCAGTTTGTGCCTACCTACCCTTTCACATAGATGATCTTTCTATGTGAAAGATCATCAATCTTTCACATAGAGTCCCAATGAAATACATTGAAGTTTTTTGACTTTCTGCCAAACACAAACTTCCAAAGGGCACTGTTTTGAATTTCAAGGCACTTTTTCAAATAAAACCTCTTCTCTTTCATTGGATGCAGTAACTAATGGGTAGCTTCACCTAATCAGAGCTAATCGCACACAAAATTAAACAACAATGATTCCCTGAGGCGGACGAGTGTCATTGAGCCAGCTTAAGCTCATTCTCCTCCTCCTATTTCACCTTTTCAAGCCAAATGGAGACATTTATTCCCTCCGCGGCTGTGGAAGGTTAATGGCACATTAGTGTCATGGTGTTTGAATCAAACCCTCGTATCTCAGAGCCCCCGCTGTGTTGTATTTGAACAGCGGACCAGCTGATGTTTAACAGTACGGCCGCGATAACTGTTGGAGCAAACAAATGAGGAAACAAACCAAAGAGAAAAGCAATGAATAAAGAAGACGCAAGAGGGGGGACGGGCGGGGGGTTGTTACTCAGACGTCGGGGTAATCTGAGCGTCTGGTTGTGTGCGATATGTGCTGATCCAGGAGACTACCATATTTGTTTGTGTTGCCGTCTCATTTGCATGGCGACTGGTGAGTTTTTCTCCCTCCCGAAAGAACATTCGAAGACATCTTTAGACGATGAAAGGCACGGCCATAAATAAAACAGTAGCGGTCTTGTGTTGCTGCGGTTTGTATACTTTTGGGGAGATTTCTTATCTGTGGGCGCCGTCTCTCTCCGAGGACGGCGCCCACAGAGGATGGAGGACCAGGACGCAAACGTTTGGCAGTTCTAAATAACATGTTATTAGACTGGGGTGCATCAAAATAGACTTATTAGCATGGATGGAGTAAATAAAAGTTATATTTGAACTGCCCTCCATCATTACAAATCAGAAATAACAATGTTTGCTCAATTTTAGAGCATTCTGTAACTATTCTGAGGCTGCTTTAATCGTTCGGTAAAATGACTGAACTTTGACCTCCAGTTTTTTTGTAGAATGGGAAACGTATATCCACGTCCAGGGCTTTACAAAATCTTATATTCAATAAGTCCCATATTGTGTGTTTGTGTCAAAAATACACAATAAAGTGTAGTTGCAGGTGAAAATTTTATATTCATTAATTATGGACATGGACAATGTTGGGGTAAGAAGAAGTCTGGTCTCATGCTGAGACCAAACGTGAGTAAACAAACATGGCCGACCAGGAAGGCGTAATGGCGATAGTTTGTGGATGATGTTCAACAGAGAGAAAAACGATACAAAGACGCCAACGTCCACTGGACTTTCTGGTGTGCCATGGCCACTGTTTTGTCTCCATTGTTTAGAATTCCCCTTCATGTGTCCCTTGTGTTCTGATTGGCTACAGGTCATATTCGACAGGCTGTGTTGTCGTTTGTTGTCAACCATATTAGCCATCATCCAGTAGCCAATCAAAGCCAAACCAACCTTAAGCTTGTGGTGAGAAGTTTCTGAGGCAAAAATCAAGAACAGAAGATGAATTTCTGTATAGTCCAATCATCCTAATCTGGAACACGTCCTTGAACTTTGCTACCGTTTTGTTTTAAATTGTTTAGGATTTTGGACTCTGAAACAAAGACTGAAGTCATTGTCATAATATCTGCATTATCCTGTGACTCTTTGCAGTCTGAGAAACACACATTGAGGTATATTTCTTAGATTGCAAATGATGAGCTAAAATAATAACAGAAGAGAAACCCTAGGGAGGTAACATTAACTGTGAGAAATTCAATTCCTTCTGGAAGCTCATTAGAATATAAATCAAAGGGAGGCGAGTTGATGTCTGACTCCTACGCATCATCTATTGTACCGTGGCAGTCGTCCAACTAAATTTCAACAAGTCAATTTAGTTTCTTAATGAGAATATATGGTCATGGAGATAACGACCTTCGGCCCACAACTGCCTAGATTTCTTAATCAGAAACATTACAGGGAAGCCTCAAAAACACAAACCCAATCCACCTCCCCGCAAATGAGCTCCGCGTCTTCCTTTCTGAAAACGCCGGTCAGGTTTGGCGTCGGTGCAGACAAGAGTGTGATAGCAGCTCTGAAGCTCTTCGTGTTTCATTCACAGAGGCGTCCCGCCTATTAGCCGTGTGTCTGCTGCCATCTCCGCCACTGGGAGGATTTGACAGGCTTTGCTGCAGAACTTTAAATTAACTTAATTTGGGTTTAGATGTCACCCTCTAAAAGCTGTTTTTTTTTTTTTTTTTCAGTCATAACCTCTGACTGTGACTCCTCCCGGTGCCCGGTATGTAATGAAGGACCCGCGTTTCCTGGAGCCACGTGGACGGATACGGCTGGCGCGGCGCTTTAATTAGCAGGAAGACAACTCATCTCGTCCGATACTGTGGGATGTGAAATTATTTACGGATGCTGCTGCTCTTAAGCCAAGTTTCCCATTACTGTTTGGACACAAATGACAGGGTGTGGTAACAGTGTGAATTACCTGCAGAGGCCTGGAGAGTGATGGTGTGCTTGAGTGCAATTGCATTCTGCTGCAATACTTGCATTTTGTAAAATGGAGGAAAATGCACTCTTTTATTTTCTGTATAGTCAAAAGTTTTGATTCCACCAACCATGACTGTATTTAAGTAATTCTAGTGAAAAAAAAACAAAAAAACATCAGTCTGCTGTGTATTTTGTGGAAAAAGTTAAATTAGCAAGCTTGGACACAGAATATATATATATATATACACACAATGTTATTAGCTTGTTGCTGCTATGTTTACAGCTCTGACTTTGTGCATGCTTCTGATTCTGTACAAACTTGACCCAAAAGAAGATCTGCTCCAAAGAATCTGTTCACCTTTATGTATTCACACCCATAGTAACATTTATTACAGGAAATAATTTCTCCTTCTTGAAAATCTTGAGTTGAATTCGCAAAACAAAGTTTTATTTACTTTTTTCTTGAAAAATAACGTGTCAAAAATGATTATCTGTTGAGAAGAAAATAAATCATTTTAATTTATATATATATATATATATATATATAAACTAAATTTTACACAGGACCACTCTAACATTATATATATATATATATATATATATATATATATATATATATATATATATATATATATATATATATAGATTGATTGTGTGTGAGTCAGTTTGCAT
>NW_015114356.1:75188-82270 GCF_001443285.1 Poecilia latipinna | reverse complement strand
TATATATATATATATATATATATATATATAATGTTAGAGTGGTCCTGTGTAAAACTTTAGTCCAATGGCAGTCTTTGGTTCTATCAGAGGAGAAGACATCCCGGAGCCAAAATACACTGGAACGCTCACAATAAGCATCAAAAACCCAGGGGAGCATGATCCTTTGAACATTTTTTCATAATGAATCTCATATTGATTTTGTTTTGAACTAGAAGGAAGAGTTTAAATTGGAAGCGCTAATATTACACTCCCACGTGCTCAAGATAAAGACACACATAAACAACCAAGGCTGGGCGTTGAGTGAGCGTAGAAGAAGAAGTTTCTGACCATGGAGAAGCCATCTCTGTGATGAGATGAGACTCGTTGTCCTGAAGAACGGGCCTCGCTCTGGACTCTGACATGTAGCTGACAGGTGATCGATTGCTCCACTTGAAGCGGTTTGTGGAGAAGACGTTTCGACACGGCACTCGCACGCAACGAAGCAACAATTGACAGAAGGTTAGCAAACTTACACGCCTGATTGATTTTCATGTGTGGAGTGAATTATTCCACCGATTTGATTTGAAGTCCTTCTGCTTTTTGTTCTGCCTGGAACCGTTTTCTTGCTCTCAGAGCGAGAGGTTTTTCTTTGCCGAGGGGCCACTCGGGGTCCGTGATGCGTTCAGTTAGATTAGCCTGTCAGGTGTAGAAACAGTCAATTCTAATGTAATTGACTGTGGAGATTAAAAAGAAGATATCACAGAGCATTATTGATTCCAACTTGTGGATGGGGGTCGCATGTACCGCAGTTTATCAGCGTCTCAGACGGACAGTTTGGGAAGGGGGAACATTTTTACGACAACCCCCTGGGAATGAGGGGGAAGGATTAGAAGGTCGCACCTGCTACTCTGTTCAAGTTTTTAAATTGCTTTCACTGTTTGTTCTCCATCTCATTCTGACTCCAAACGGGGGGAAAAAGTCTTGAACAATGCAATATACACTATTTGGCTTAAACTACACTAATATAAAAAAAGATGGTGCAACTCTTTGCTTGCTTTTCATTTGGGCAGAATTAAGTTAGTTTGGAAATTTGAAGAGGCTGCTATGGCATCTTTTCCAGCTTAATATGCTGCACAGCTTATGTGGCCCATTGTGGGAAAGAAGAGGTGAAAGTGTTTTTCCATTGGAACAACTCGAGTCTTCTCCTCACCAAAGTAGAAAAGGCTACCATATTAGTCTTAAGCTAATCCATTGAAAAGCCTCTGCGGTGGAACAATGTCAAACAGGGCAGCGAAAGCCACAAGGATCAAATAGTTCTTTAAGAATTTTAAAGAGAGTGAAAGAAAACCCTGAAGTGGTGCAGCTAAGGACAAATTCAGAACATTCTGCATGTAGAAAGGCTGCAGGAGTTTGTTATAGGGGCCAACTTACATTCTGAAACAGACCGATGACCTTCTCAGAGTGTACTCCTCCCTTTTGCCCAACAACGACTGATAGAGACTGTCGTTGGTCAACACTGGTCAATTTAGACTTTGACCAGTGTTGGATGATGTACTGTTTTAAACTAAGCAACATGTTGACAAAGAGACAGTACATTCATTCCTTGTATGATTTTAGCCAGTCTACATCAGAAATGACAGCATTTAAAACTGCAGTGTGTAACTTTTATGAAGAATACATATTTTACATTTTGCCATCTGAAGAAAAGCAACGCTCCCAACCAAAAACAACCAATCAGAGTCAGGAGGAGGGTCTTAGTGCTGTCGATCAAGCACTAAGACCCTGCTAAATGTACTCGCTGCTAAATGTTATAATGTCAGAAAAATAACTTACAGCTACAGGAAAACTGTTTATGAGAGGTCATCGGTGGCTATGCTAACTAGCCTTAGCGTTCACAACAGGTTCTGCTAGTTGCAGAGAAGCAGAGAGGAAAGGGGGGATGGAAGGGTGGAGGAGCAGAGATTATGATTGACAACCTTGAGACCCGCATCCTGCCTCTGATTGGTTGTTTGTGGTTAGTGCTGACACAAGACAGAGGAACTTTATTTTTTCACCCATTATTGGTTCCATAGTGGCAGTTTCAACAAATATATATAAAAAATATATCTATATTTATAGAAGCTAAAAAAGTTTATGGATAACATTAAAATGTTTATCCCTTTTAATTTTGAGGTGTTTGGGAGTGAATAAGCTGTAAAAACCAGTTTATCCTTTTTATTTTGTTTCTATCAGGGCAGGAAGACAATGTAGATTAGCAAGATAATTTTATAAAATGTGTCCTTATTCACTAGAGTAACCATATTTAAAATATGGTTGAAATTTATGTTGTCTATTTGATACTGTTATGTTTTGAAACAAAAAATGGTGAATAACAGAACCATTGAAAGTATTTTTCATCTTTCATTCCTTCTTCTATCTCCAAAACATCTGCTTTTCTGTTTTAAATTGCTCATAAATGACTACAAAGTAAATTATAACTAAACATTAAGAGATAAATGAAGCTCTTAACCTGCGAGTCACTGCAAGTATTTCTTTTATGATTCGCATCAAGTCTTATTTTACAGGTATTTCTCTTGAAAAGGTAAGAAAAGCTTTGAAATAATCAGGTGCCATCAAAGATCTGCAGGGATGGTTGATGCTTCAAAAACAAGTAATGTGACCTTTTCCCACGACGCAGTTATCGCTCAGTGACAGCTACTGCTTGACTTTTTTTCCCTCTCTGGTTTGTTGGGGTTGGAGTGAGCATGTCTGCACAGGTCTACTGGAGAAATGTTGGGTGAACCTGAACCCCTGTTTCTGTTCGTTTCCTGACCATTCCTGCTTGTTGCATGTGAAACAAATGGAACCTGGACTGCAGAATTGTAATGTAAGGTCTTAAAACTTAATGAAGGAAATTGATTGTTTTTTTGTTGTTGTTTTTTTTGTTTCGACTGGAAAACTACTACAGTAGTTTCATGGTCACTGTCAAATACGATAGAGTTTCATTTTGGATATTTAAAATCTCATCCAGTCGCAGTGTTAAGTGTTATTTACGAAATTAAGATTTTTGCTCTCTCAAAGTTTGTCTTGAGAGAACAAACTTGCTATTTTGCCATTATCAATGTAAAATGGTCAAAATATTATTGTTCTTTGCAATAATCTAATTATCACCCAGTGAAATTTGTAATTGTGACGGGCCTCCTATAGCATCATGAATTCTGTAAATTACAGGGAAATATCAAATAAATCCAAAAATCTAGTGGACCGTCCTTGAAAGTAACAACGAGTGAGTACTCTCACCAGGATAATGATCAGATACAAACTCAACCTTTTTCTGTCATCGTCTGTTGGTGTTTTTGTTTTGCTTCTCACTTGTGTTTATATTTAGATTATTTTAGCCTTTTTCAGATTTTTTTCCCCCTGTGGTTTGGAGAACTGTTTTGTGTTTTTATTCTGCTCCCTCTGTGTTCATTCTGTAGTTTACTGACACCTTCCCTCAGCTACCCTACCTAGCACTCCCCTTCAGTTGTTCAGCATTTCCTTGATTCTATGTTCCTAATCACACCTCCTCAGTATTTAGGCTCCTTGGTTCTCATTGGTCTCTGCTGTTTTCCTTTGTTGGACTCAGCTCAGTTCCATTTCCTACTTTCATACTTCCACTGTAAGTCTTCCTTGTTTTATTGTTTTTAAACTCTAAACCGCTGATTTGTCTGCCTAGAAAATATTGTGACATTTTCTATGGCTTGTCTTTGTAGGGAAGACGCCTGTTGAGATATTGCACAAAGAGAAATGCTCTCTGTTTATGCTTCAACAGAATGAGCAGATACGCCATTGTTTATTGCTATAGCAGGGTAACAAATGGCTACCTGATAAAAATTGCAATTTATGGTGACATCCACAGACTGACTGATTTTTGTTTCAAAATCCAACAAACTGAGAGATACTGACAGTTCAAAACTGTAAATTTTCCTGAGTGAACAATTGTTTATGCTGTTGGTGACATAAAGATGTCATGAAATTGAACATATGGGGGGGAAAAAACGATCAATGTGTTTGAGTTGTACAGTCACACCACTTACTGTAACTGGTGTTGTGAAGTCTTGATGATAAGTTTTATTTTTGGAAAAAGTTTGGTATTATAAGCAGGGACAAGTGTATTTCCAAAACCAGAGGGATGAACTCAAAAATATTTTTTAGGCATCACTTTAATTGAAATTAAAAAAAAAAAAGATTTGTGATGTGAAAATAATAATAATAATAATAATCTCTGCTACAGGTGAACACTGTCAAATTAGCAAAAGGTGGTGCAAAATGATAACTGCAGAATGATTCTGTAGAAACAAATTATTTACGTGTGGTAAATTTTTCACTCTTGAGAAATTTGGATTTTTTTTATTTATCCTATTGCTAAAAAAACATTGTGCATATCTAGCTAACTTAGTTATCTAGATAGCTACCTAGCTTGCTAAACGAGGTTGGATTTAGATTAGATCTTTCTATTTTTCTAGCTAGCTAGCTGTCTAGATAGGCACAAAAAGTGTGTGTGTATATATACACACACACTTGTATATATACACACAAATGTGTGTATATATACACACACTTGTGTGTGTGTATATATACACACACAAGCGTGTGTATATATACACACTCATATATATATATATATATATATCTATATATATATTAGCAATAGAATAAAAGAAAATCCAAATTGTTTCAGAAAGGAAAATCCAAGGTAAACCAATAGCTGTGGAAGAGCTGAGAATATCATGAATTTTAGTAACATTTAGGAATATATACAACCCAGAACGATACCTCCTGTCAGAGTTGTTGTAGTCTTCAGATAAAATCCTGTTGTATCGCCCTTCGCACATCACACTAAATCTGAGCTTTGTTTAAGAATATTTTTATGGAAAGATAAACAGATGAAGGAAAAGAAGCTGACGAAACATAATTTTATTCAAGTGTGACCCAGAATACTCCTTGCAAATAAATGACACACAACAGTGGAAGACTTCAAGGTGAGTGGAAATAAAGCTGCTTTGATCAGCCAGTGTGAAATATTTCCATTAATGCTCAAGGCTAATGGAAACCTAAAGACCTCTCTGCAAGGTTTCTGTTTGTTTAAATTAGGTTGAAAAAAGTTGGTACTTTTTTTTCTCTTCAGTATCTCAGATTCAAACTTAAAAAAAATGCTAATATTAAAACCAGCTGGGATGTGTAGAGGAAGCACCTGGCTAAATAACATTAGAATGTTAGCATGACTACAAAGCTAACGCTGTTAGCATTTTGCCTGCCCTGCTAAAAACAACAAGGTTGATTTTACAGTTTCTCTTTTCGTGTTCAGTGACATTTTATTGAAGATTTTCAGTTGTCATTTTATGTTAATCTGACCTCAATGTCTGCAACTTCAAAAGGTTGAACGCAAACATCTTGACTGAAGCTTATTATTGAGTAGCCTTTTTTTTTTTTTTTTACCCCAACTTGAGTAATTTCTTGGATAGCTACATTTTACTTGAGTAAAAATATGTTGAAACAACACTACTTCTTTCTGGGTACAATACCCACATGTGTCCAACATGCTACCTGAGGCCTGTTTAGTCTGAGCTCTTGCTCTTACATGGTCTGATGTTGGGGTGAATTTACTAAAACATACACTGCTGGGAGATTTGGAAACAATCTTTAATATTTTCTGATTCTGAAACACAGTTATCACTGAAGGACGATAGACTTGAAATTTGCCACTGAGTTAGATGAGCAAGCAGCCAAAACTCTTAAGTTTAAAGAGGCTAGCGCGTTTTCAGATCAGTTAATCAAGTAGATGTGAAGTAGCTGCTGCCTGCTTAATTTTTCACAAAACATTCCATTTTAGCTTTGTCGTTTTCTAATGCATTACGACATGGTGGAATCTGCGGTATGTAAGACCTAAGTATTAATACTTCAAAAATGTTTGTGCTTTTCTTTTTGCCTTAATTTACAGGAATTAAGAAAGCTCTTTATTTTTCTAAATCTTTTCCATTTTCTAATTGAGTTCTACTTACTTTATTTTCTGTGGGGTCTGCTGTGTAGTTTTGCTCTTATGAGATTAGATTTAGATAAATTTGATCATTTTACCGTCTGAGTAAAACCTCACACTTTGTTTTGTTTTGACTGCAGTTTACAGAGGATATCTGAACGCAGAGTGTCGGTTACATGAACTGGGCGACATATAAGCTCCAAAATAAAGCTCATTCTGCCATCTAGTGGTTAATGACTAAAGAATACAATACCTGCATGAACTGTTATTTGCACAGTGAAAGTAAAAATTCTTCAGCTGATACATTTAAAAAAATATGTAACACTTTATTTGAAGGGGGTTGAATAAGACTGTCATGACACCATCATAAACATGACATAACACATGTCATGAACATGAATAAGTCTTCATGAATATTTATGACTGCTGTCATAAAGCGCCATTCGGTAAATAATGACACTTTTAATACAGAGTTGACATTATTCAAAATGTCTTTGTTATGACAACTTGACATTAACCAAGAAATTATTGTTTAAACTTTACCTTTAATAACATAAAGTTACCTAATTTTTAAAGTGCAATCAATAATACTTTTATAACAAATTTATATCAGTAATTATTTCTTGGTTAATGTCAAGTTGTCATAACAAAGACATTTTGAATAATGTCAACTTTGTATTAAAAGTGTCATAATTTACCGAATGACACTTTATGACAACAGTCATAAATATTCATGAAGGCTTATTCATGTTCATGACATGTGTTATGTCATGTTTATGAAAGTGTCATGACAGTCTTATTCACCCCCCTTCAAATAAAGTGTTACCAAAAAAATACAAATAAATGCCAGTAAGCAAGCAAGACCAGTAAAAGCAGGTATAAGTGACGACAAGCGAGTGCTAGTGGAAGAAACTTAAGTGGAAAGTAGAACATAAAAGTTTTAAATTAGGTGTCATGACAGTAAAACATAATTTCTATTAAGACAAATAATATTTGTCATGTTTTAAGAATTTCCAATTATTTAATTGAGTTCAACCATCATAAAAATGTTACTGTGCATACACTTAAATGCCACATGTTTCCAAACATTTTCTCTCTTTAACTG
>NW_015114356.1:0-70983 GCF_001443285.1 Poecilia latipinna | reverse complement strand
TTATATATATATATATATATATATATATATATAATTTGACTTGTCAGTATGTGTTCATCAGTCTTGTGAAATTTCTCCAGGTTTAGTTCTGAGTTCTGAGACTCAGATCAGTATTGAAGACAGATAACTGCAGAGCATGATACTGCCATCACCCTGTGTCACAGTGGTGGCCTTTTAAAGTTCGAGTTTGGTTCCTCAACACATTCTTCGACAAGGCTTTAGGAGATTTTAGCTAGACTAGCTTCAGTTTTTCAACTCTACTGCTCAGTCCAGACCAGTAGTATACAAGAACCAGTTCCTCCATGTGGAGCACAACCAGTTCTTGTTGGAAGCTCCTGTAGATTCCTCAGTGTTGTGTCTTGGTGGGTCTCATTGAACAATTTACTCCCTGTTTTCATACATTTTTGGAAAAATTGTTAGGTTTTTGTATTTTTGAACTTCATTGACAGCCTCCATATATATAAAGATACAGATATTTTTAACCTTCTCCTTATTCATACCTTTTATGCAATAACATTCCCTTAATCCTTAGTGACTTCTGTGCCAAGTAGTCTTCAGAAATGAGCAGTCTCAGACCCTCTTACTATAGAACAGGTCAGTTTGTCAACCTAAGACTTAATGCTGAAAGTCTATCAAATTCCATTTAATATTATTTATGTGTACAGGAGGTCACATGTTTTTCTAACATTCTTCATTGTATACAGGATGTATGTAACATTAAAAGTCTGAAAACAATTTATTGTGGCTTCCATATTTTCTGTCTCAATTAGGAGTAATTATTTTGTGCAGCTGTTTATTGAATGAATGGCACTGTGAAACCGACATCAGAACCACATCTGAAAAGCTGACCTTGCCTCTGGTGACTCCAGGCGATTCTTACTCGCTAAACGAGGTTGGATCAGGCTGCTGTGGTGGAATCAATGATTACTTTTTCATCTTGCTATAGCAAACGTATCTGAACCAAAATATCAGACTCCTCCAATGTGGGAGAAGTAACTTTTCTTTTTGATCTCAAGATTTAAGTTGGAAAAGTAGCAGTCTTCTCCTGCTGCAAGAGATTGAGAATGTCAGATAGACATGTATGAGAGTTTCAGTATGATGTGAAACTATAAAATCAAAATCAGATCAAATTTTATTTGCGTAGCACATTTCAACAACAAGAGTTCAAAGTGCTTTACGTCATAAATCATCATAAAAATAAAAGTCGACAATTGACAGGTTTTTCAAGGTGACAAGACAGAGATGTGCCAGACTGTTCTTTGACAAGATAGTTCCGTCTGTTGGAATCAGAACTGTTTTGGAGAGTTGGTCTTTATCAGTTCCAGCTGATTATTTCTGCCAGAGAAAGAGACCTTTTTTCTATGCCGATGCAGAGGACGCTACGTCAAAACATCATATCCTGTACCTCCCAGTCACATTAACACCACTGTGGCCTCTAGTTGGAATACCTGTTGAGAAGTAGAGGTAACCCTGTGGCTGGCCCTCTGCAAAACGATTCCTGAGAGAACACTGCACCAATATTTAGCAGGCGAGAGAGACAGAGAGAGAGAGGCAGGGCTTTCAGACCAAAAACCGTTGACAGCCAGGTGGGATTACTGACTACAATAAGTTTCAGAGTTACTGGATGAACTCTGTTGCCTTTCCCCCTTTTTCACTCTTTCCCAATCCTTTGAGACAAGATGAGGAGACTTTTCCACAAAGACTTTAGAAAACATTTTGAAAACCCTCTCAGAATTCCTCAGGTGGAGAGTTGCTAACCTAAGTCATGCTGCTATCATTTTAGGGAGAACAGCCCGTCTTCTAGAAAGCCTTCTTGAACAGGCCATGCTTGTTCAGTGTTTTTATAGTAGTTCTATCATGAACTATAAAACTTAATATGCCTAGTGGGGGCTTTGAAATTCAAGATGGTGCTACTATGTTTGTTGTAATTACTATGAGGACTGCACAGTGTGATGTTGGAGTCAGTTTATAGGACATCAAAGTCCTTCTATTTGAAGTGGAAATGGAAATGTTTTCCACTTGAGAAATGTCTTACTTATTGGAGGACAAATAACTATAATGTGATGTAACAATGCTTTTACCCAGATGAATGTAAAATCAATTGCAGGTGACTGTTGATGTCTTTCCATTTTGGCATCTGGAGCACATCTCTGTTGTGCAACTGTAGGTTTGATTTGGATATTAATAACTACTTATGTAATTATTAACAAAATCAGATGAGGGAATAAGTTTGAACACTTACCTTCTCAAAATGGAAGTCGTTCACACACACACAAACAGACGACTTATGTCCAAAATATTAGAATTTAACTAAATACTTTAACCATCGGTTAAAATACATGTTATTAGTATTAGTCCCCGTTTGTTTCCAAAATGTGTGTTTTTGTGCTATTTCCGCTAACTAGCAGAAATGACGTATAAATAAAGAAGAAGACATTTTTGGAGAAGAAATTTGAAATTTCAGACGTTTTCTATTTTCTGATTAAATAGATGTGAACAAAGAGAAAAAAATATCAGAAATGTCCAACTTAATGCTCCACATCACTAAGCTATTATTCTTTCTATAAGAAATTGACCTATTTTTAGATTTAAACACTTATATTTTCATAACTAACTACATCAGTAAAGCAGACAAACACAGACTGATTGCCTTGAAATGACGACTTTTTGCAAATTTCTGAGTTACCAATAGGGTTGTTGGGTAGAAACGAATATATGGAAGTGCAGTCTTTCATTGTATGTGAAGAGAAACATTTCTGTACACTTTTAATAAATGCCAAGAAACCCTCCTCCCCCACAAAACAATGATAGAAGAATACTCAGAGTTTTTGATATCTTTCAGCTCAGTTTTCTGCTTAAAGTGCTAGTGAGTGGTAATCTGAACAGAAAGTGGATCCCCTTATTAGATTCTGCTTGAAGCCCTGGACTATTTTGTGCTGGCCCTGTGCTAAATACCATCAACTTGGATAAATTAGAAGATGTGTTCCGAGGCTCATTTGTCAGATTAAAACTAGATTAACAAAGCAGAAAAAAAAAATAAAAAAAATAAATAAAAATAAATCTTTAAGAAAAATACTTTTCATTTAGCCCACCTCAAATTTGATGTGTCTACTCTTAAATGTTGGGCTTTCATCAACTGGTAAATATCAACATATTTAACAGAAGATTGAAAGTCATAGGTCTGTTAAATTAGTCAATGCTTTTCACTTACTGAGTTGAACTACTGAAACAAATGAACTTTTCAGGAATGTTCTAAGTCACTGAATATTAATATGTATAAGATGACTGGAAAAGATCAAACATATTGCATATGTTTATGAGTTATATGAGATATTCAAGATTGCAATAGTAATTAGCTTAAGGGTTCATAAATGTTTCGTACATTTATGAACACTCAGTTTTTCTAGTTTCTCCTGTTTAAAATTATAAACTTAGCCGACCATAATTTTGTTGGCAGAATTAAAATGTCATTTGAATTTTTTTCGCTCAGAGTATGTTTTTGTCAATCAGCTAAATCTGCCAGTTGTCTTTGTGTGAAACAATAAATAAATAAATAAAAATCTGTCAGTGGATTATATGAGGTAACGGTAACGCCCTAAAAACATTTCTTTGATGTGATTGGTCAGCACTTACATGGCAACAAAATAAGCGACCAATAGGAGATGAGGTCTCTCTACCCCCATAAGGCTGCGAGCTCGTTTCTAGCCAGCTAACGCAAACAAACCAGGCAGAGGCACAAGGTTGAAGTGTGTGTTTTTGTGGATATTTTTCGACTTTTACGCCCTCCTGGCATTCTGCTGCAAAATTCACTTTTCTTGTAGAGGCCCTCTCATTTCTTCTTTGGTACGCAAACAACAAAACAAAACTGAAGTTGCTTTGGTGAAGGTAAGGCGGATTTATGTCCCTTTACAAAACCGCACCGGCTTATCCAAAATGGCCTCTGCTAGCTTGCAAGCACAGAGCATCAGCTCGAGTTAAGCTAACTAGCGCATATTAGCTCGGGAACCGGCTGGTAGCCTAGCCTGGAGACGGGTCGGCTGATTTATATTCTAGTAGAAAATGGCGTCGTAGCCTAGTTACAGCGAGTTTTATTTATGTGTAAATATACATGCACGCATACATAATTTTAGTATTTGCATATAATAAGTTTAGGAAAACACGTTGCGTCAATATTGTGGGGCATCAGTCGCCATGAATGGGTTATTTAGACCCAGACATAATTCTCCACACCTCTATCAGGATGACAATAAAAGGCCGGTTGAGTGGAAAGCATCCTCGGCTGTCCATGCTGCCCTGCCCCGAGCCTCTGCACCAGTACATAACGTTCACATCGGTTCTGCTGTTTTTGCATCCATAATGACGAACGATTAATATTTAGACCACAGCAGCATGTCGGTGTTCATGACACATGCTGTATAAACCCAGCCGCTTGTACATTTAACCGCTCTGCTAGTGTCGTGACGGAGCTAATTTATGGATTCAGCAGCATAGTGAGCTAGCTAATTATTTATGTTAGCGGATAGCATTAGCATGTTAGCTGACGCAGCTTCTTCTTTGTTGTCGACAAAAGGGTCCTATTCACATTCATGCATTTTGGCTCACCGAGTTCTTTGTGTTCTTGTTAGAACAGTGACACAGAAATGGAAACACGTTATTCTTAGGTAGCAAGATGTGATTTAGAGTGGTTCCTTTTTTACATTCCTGTGAATTTCTTATTTTCCATTTTAATTTTCCTTTATGATGCTGATTATGGTTTTTTTCTTCTGTCTTCCTCAGCCCCGTTTTCCCCATCCCCTCCTATTATTCTTATTCTTTTGAGTATTCTTCATTGTCAAGCCGCCAAAGTGGAGAGTGTGATTGCAGAAGGGGGTGCTTCTCGTTTCAGGTAATAAATCACAGGGGCTTTTTTTCTCTCTTTTTTTTTTTTTTTCCAAGGCCTACTAACGGGAATATAAATCATTTATTCCAGGGTCGGCCCTATAATAGGGTTTTGGGCTGGGACTTCCGGCATTTAAAACAAAGCAGGATTGGGAATGCTCAAAATGGCTGTCAGGCACTTTGCATTGTGAGACCTTTTTTTTTTAAAGGGGTGGCTGGGTACATAGACTGATCCTTAGAGGGGATTCAAAGTCTGTTTTGTTGCACAAAAAGCCCTCCATGATTGTTTAAGATTTTAACACTAGCTTGATGATATTGAGAGTTTATAGCTCTGGACTGGAGATGGGAAGCAGCTGTTCATTATTGTGTGCAAGTTGTAGATAAGAAACAAGCTGTTTTGAAATGTGATTCTGTAACAGCTTGTGAATGTAGACTGGATGGAAGATCATGCTGTCTCTGGTTTAACAACAAGGCGGCCCTGGGGAATATTTCCATGTACCGCTCTGTCACACCGTCTGCACTATGCACATAATCACCGTCATCGCTTCTGTAGATCAGAATGCTTCTGATGTTTTTCTTCAGAAAAAATTCCTTCACAAAAGCTTGTGAAGGAATTTTGTGAAAAGCTCCATCACAGGAAATTCCTAAATTTCTTCCATCTTTGTTATTGGAATCAGTCAACAGTTTTAGCTTTGGTACAACAGAGTAAGAACACCTATGTTCAGTGTTTTTCAGTTAAAACTTAAAGCAATCCCCTGGCTTCTAAGCTGAATTTCAATCCTTAAAGATACACGAAGCTGAGCTTTCTGTCTGCTGCCTAATAACATTCATTTGAGTTAAGGTCACCTTCTAATGAAAATTATAAAACTAAAGTGTAATTGCTTCAATTAGAGCAAGACGAATGTTGAATGAAATGTTTGCTTTCTCTTTAAATGACTGCTGGGTTTGTTTGTTTGTTTTTTTTAATGCAAAAACTCCTAAATTCTTCTTCAGTCGTGCCTCAACCTGAATCCCTTCATTGACCATCTGATTAAGAACAGAACTGAGAAGTTTTCTGATGAACTCAGACACAAATTTCCTTTAGCTGTATATCTAAAATGAACAATCAAGTTGACCTACTGCACCCGAGGGGAAAGAAATGTTTATAATCTAGTCTGTTTCTGCCCAGATAAATCTCTGCTACTTTGTTGGCACTTTAGATGGAATTTATTCTTCTAAACAAATCTAGATTTAGTTCAGATTTTTGTCCAGTACACTAATGATTTTAATACAAGCAAAAAAAAAAAGTGGTGAAATTGGTCAAGTAAAATCTAGTTCTGAATAAGATGCTGTGGTTTTATGCTGAGCAGATATTCATGAATCAAAAGCTTTTCACCTGGTTCATGACTTGCCAACATGTGCATAATAATGACTCGTTGTTTCAACCTGTAGTAACGTTCAGTCAGTGTACAGACTAATGGCTCTGTTAGATGAGATAAATGTCGGTTACAAAACTAATTCAGTACTTGGTTATAGATAAATACATGAGCAGCAGGAAAGTATTGAGCTAGAATTCAGTTGTGTTGCTTTTTAAACAGTTGACAGAGATGTGAAGTGTTTAATGATCAAATGGTAGCTTTGATTTGCTGATGAAAAGCAAAAGTAAATCTCTTCCTTAAGTAGCTGCACTCATTCCCAGCAGCTTTCCCTTCCAGTTTACTGACTCTGGGGAACTGTTCAGTCTCTCTCCAAACAGTAGATGTTCAGAGTCAACACTGTAGATGTGCAGATCACTTATTCCTTTAGTTTTCTTAAATTGGGTTTACTGGTGAATGGCCTTGTGTTTGCCGAACAGTTCCAGTTTGTGGCGTGAAGTTGACGCGTTCCTCTGGTTATTTTCCTCTGCAGTGCTTCTTCGGGGGGAGGAGGTGGTAGGGGTGCACCTCAGCACTATCCCAAGACTGTCGGCAACAGGTAGGGTTAGCTTTAGACTCAGTTCTTATTGACATAAAGCTCATTTGACCGCCAAGAATTATTTATTTTTATTTGTCGTCACTCTGCTGAAGACTGAAAGAATAGAAGCTGGAACTCCAGGGAACTTTAATTACAATTCCCAGTAGTTCTGTACTGCCATTTCAGACTCTATTTCTCTGTTTGTGGTGACGGGTTTTCCACAACGTCGGGTTGAAGTGAAGCTAATAGAAAGGTAGCAGTGATTGGGATTGTGCAGGTGCTGAAGGTTTGCTCTCAGAACAATGACCTTTGTGTTGCGTTCTGTACAAACCGTTCTGCTGCTGCTGTTGCTGGACTCTGTTGAACTGAGTCTTTTTGCGTTTGCAGCGAGTTCCTGGGGAAAACCCCAGGGCAAAGCGTTCAGAGATGGGTTCCTTCACGAAGCACTAGACGAGATGCCAACTCCAGCAACGAGAAAGAGCGACACGATGCAATCTTCAGGAAAGTGAGGGGGTAAGGACCCGATTGGTGTACAGGAATTCAAATGTTTTTGGGGAAATAAAATCACAATATATGCGAGAATTGGATTTAACCATAATTAAAGGCAACAAGTGATCTTAAAGGGACAATATGTAAAATCAACTTTTTTGAGCTTTACATCATGTTATGTTATCAACTCTTCAAAAACATACCAGTGTTGCTTTGATTTTTAGGGTTAAGCTAACCTGATCCAACATTTAACCCTAATCTTTTGAGAAATCTGTTAATCTCCTGTGGCAACCGTTCAGCTGTGCAAAACATTTGATGAGATGTAGCTCTGCCTTTGAAGATGATACTCGTCCTCAGAGGTGCAGTTTCCAAGTTTCTGCCTCAGACTGCCCCTTCTCAGCTCCTTCAGACTAGCCAGCAGCAATTGGCAAACACCTGCTGCGCATCTGCTGAGCTCATTATACAAGCTACTTCTCAGTGCAGCTTTGTTAAAGGGTTATAGAGGACCCATGTTGTGATGACTTCCTGAAAGCAGATTTTCAGAAAGAGCAGATGATTTTTAAAGAGACAGAGACCCAATTTCAGGGCGCTAAATTACAAAGTCAAATGTCTTGGCTCATATTTGATATATGCAGCATTTTATAACTCACAGTAACATAGTTACTTGATTGTGCTATAAAATGCTACTATAAGCCTGGAAAACACATAAAAATGCTCTTTTTAAATCAGTCGAGTCAAATGTCAAATGGTTGAATCTTCATTTAAGCTTTTCTGAAGCCATTTCAAGCCACACTGAGGCGGAGTCGTGTTTCTGCTTGTTTACACCAAAACAAAAGATAAGACTGCAGTCATTAGGATGGCATGTGGTTTGAAAAAAGCACTTCAGGCCTGTTCCTTTCTGCATCAGGTGCTGCTTCTCAGTATAAAACATGACTGTTTTGTTTTTTTTTTAACCGACCTTACTGTCTTATTTTTACCTTCTTTTTTTATTTCTTTCCTAGCATACTCAACAAACTCACGCCTGAAAAGTTTGACAAGCTATGCCTTGAGCTCCTGAATGTGGGCGTAGATTCAAAACTCGTCCTTAAAGGAATCATCTTGCTGGTAAGTGAACATTTCGGATCCGTTTAGCCGAGCTAAGCGGAGATGTGTGGACGCGCCGCTGCTCTTGCTGACTCGCATCCCAACTCTGGTTCGTTTCAGATTGTAGACAAAGCCCTAGAAGAGCCAAAATATAGCTCGCTCTATGCTCAGCTATGTCTGCGCTTGGCAGAGGACGCTCCAAACTTTGATGGCCCTTCATCTGAGATCCAAACATCCCAAAAGCAGAGCACAGTAAGTGGCTGTTATGGTCTGAGGGCAAGGACTGGGATTCTCAGGCTTTAAGAAGAAGGGAAAAGTTGAGATTTCTGCATGGGAAAAGAAAACGAAGCAAGTTTCACTTGTCAATACAATAAATGTCATGTCAGATAATGAAAAGCATTAGTGGTTCCTTACAGTCTGAGATTTTTCCTAGATTTCACATTCAAATTCAAAAGTTACATTATTGATCCCAAAGGGAAATTAAATGCTGTTGTAACTCATATTAGTCAGATTCTTCAGTTATTGTTGATGCTGATGAACTGACCTGAGGAAATAAATAAATTCACTGAACTCTTTTTAATTCCACTTTATTTAAATGTAACTAGTTTAATTTCCCTTTAGGCGCTTTCGCACGGAACAGAACGGAACGGTTGTGTTCACATTACAACTTGCGACCGGTGTTCTAGATCAACTGGTGGTGGCAGCTGGAAAAGACTGATGTTTCTGTGGGCGTGGCTTTTTAGGACCCCCCCCTACTGTTTCTGTAATGTTACACTTTATTTCCTAGCTCATTTACAGAAGACATGGCTACCGCAGATCTATGTGGCAGTGTCATTTCTTCCTTATTGTTGATATTTTTTCTCGTCTTTATTCTTTTCATCAAGTGACCGTAATTCTCAACCATATGAGACATCGCTGAAAAAACAATTGTCTTATATACTTTTACATCAGAAACAGGTTAAAATCTTCACTCGAACTGAGATTCTGAAAGTGTCACCAATTAATCCAGGCCTGGTTCTTAAAGCGCAGGGTGTCCATTAGATGACAATCAGTGACAGCTAGGAAATAAAGTGTAGGGTTACAGAACCAGTTAAAAAGATTTCGCTATAGTTTCTGTGGATACCTATTTGAAATATCACAATATGAGGAATATGTGGAAAATTACACAGCCAGTCGAACTTTTTAAACATTTCATTTTTAACCCCAAGGCTCTTCAACATTTATGTCGGCTTTCAGGGAATAATCTTTGCTTTGAGATCTGCTCATGCCACATCGAGATCTATTTCAATCTTGCTTTGACGAGTTTCAACCTCTGAAGCAACTCATAAGTCAGGACAAGTTCTGCGTAATTTACACGTTTTGATGGTTTTGCAGATGAACTTTTAAAAAAAAAAAAAAGGCAACATACCATATTGACCAATAAAGTCTTTCTAATTAGTTATTCCCGAGATCTTAGTGGTTGTTTTACGGAATCGGATAGTATTTTTGCAAAGATTTGTAGTTCTTTAAGCTTATTGCATTGTTTACTTCCTGGTTCGGTAAAGGGGTCCTAAAAAGCCACGCCCACAGAAACATCAGTCTTTTCCAGCTGCCACCACCAGTTGATTTAGCCACCAGTTGATCTATAAACCCGGTCGCAAGTTGTAATGCGAACACAACCGTTCCGTTCCGTTCTGTGCAGTGCAAAAGTACCTTTTGAGAAGATTATAGTATTATTAAATTAAACAGTGACTGAGAACTCTTTTAAAAAAAGATGATTTTGAGCCTTGGAACCCAAATTAAGAAATCAGGTTTTGTGTGAATACAGAAGCAAATTGAGAAATATTTTTTTTCTCCTTCCAGACCTTCAGAAGACTGCTGATTTCCAAGCTTCAAGATGAATTTGAAAATCGCACCAGAAATGTTGAAAGTAAGTCAAAGGTGATGGTCTTTTGAGCTATATTTTGAAATGTTGCTACATATAGCAACATTTCAGACAGAAAAAAAACAGCTTCATTCAAAAAGGAATGAGCAGGTCAAGCTTTTTGAACTTCGGTAATCAGCCAGAGAGCCTGTGTCCTGATAAAGCTGCTGCTGACCTGTCCTTCCTTTCAGTCTATGACAAACATGACAACCCTCTCACTTCTGAGGAGGAGGAGCAGCGTGCCATCGCCAAGATCAAGATGCTTGGCAACATTAAATTCATCGGGGAACTTGGCAAACTTGACCTCATCCATGAATCTATCCTTCATAAGTGCATCAAAACAGTGAGCTCATGCTTTTTCTCCTGTTTGTGTTTAATAGTTTTTAATCATAACCATCAGACTCGTGGTGACTCCTTCCTTACTTCCTGTTATTATGTCCAAAGCTTCTGGAAAAGAAGAAGAGAGTCCAGCTCAAGGATATGGGAGAGGATCTGGAATGCCTCTGTCAGATAATGAGAACAGTGGGGCCGAGACTCGACCATGAGAAAGCAAAGGTACGGACCTCTAACGTGGCCCTCGGTGTGACTGAGGATTGGATTTTAATTCAGCACTGTGTTGAGCACTTCCTCCCTCTCCGTGCGCTCCCAACAGTCTTTAATGGATCAGTACTTTGGCCGTATGCGATCCTTAATGAACAACAAGGAGCTGCCTGCCAGGATCCGCTTCCTGCTGCAAGACACAGTGGAGCTGCGTGAAAACAACTGGGTCCCCCGCAAGGCCTTCATCGACAACGGACCAAAGACGATTAACCAGATCCGTCAGGACGCAGTGAAGGTCTGCCATCTTTACCATATTTAGCCATGAAATTATGTAGTTTGTAGGATCGTTTTATTAACGATTGTTGTTTTTCCTCTAGGATTTGGGTGTTTTCATCCCAGCACCCATGTCTCAGGGGATGAGGATGGACTTCTTCCTGGAAAGCCCTTTCATGCCCAACAGAATGAAACTGGACAGGGAGACTCTTGGGGGATTGGCCGACATGTTTGGACAGATGCCAGGTGTGGGATCATGTTTTATTAGGATCAGGATTTTGACACGTTCATTTCAATTAAATACATACATTTTAATAAGTAGAAATTTCAACTCAACTAATCGTTTCATTTGTTTATTTTTTTTACATACAAAAGTTCTGGCTGGTCTTTGTTTCGTCACTCCACAATCTGTACTGTCAGCTTATTTGTTCATGCACTTTAAGAAATACTTCAGGAAGGGTTGTTTTATTTCTTTTTGTGTTTTATTGTAATCGTAAAAATAGTATTTCATCTTAGAGAAGAATAACCTAAAGATAAAAACGGTTTTATTGTACTTCTCTAGACTGCTCTGAATGCTATTTTCTGAATAACAAAAAAATCTAGCAAGTGTCTGTACCTGTATAATATTCAAAGAAGAGGAAACATGGAGTATTAGATTAGTATTTCCCATGAGCACATAGCATATAGTCAAGTACAGTCAAATAACGATCTCATAGGATCTGTGTATTATTGTTCTTTTGTGTATCTATGATGAGACCACCAGAGGGCGCATTGACAGCGTAGAAGAGTTGCAGTCCTTTGACTCGATACACAATTTTCTACTAAATTATAATCTTTGAACTATCCATCCACCCATCCATTTTCTGAACACCCTTGTCCCTCAGTGGGGTCGGGAGGGGTGCTGGTATCTTTGAACTAAATAATGACAATTATTTATTACGAGAATTATAACATTGTGCAAGAAAATTGATCCTCTTATAGTAAGTAGGATTTTAATTAATATAAGTAAATATGTCGTGCTTGGTTGATCTACATTTTTACAATGATCCGGAAGTATTTCTTTTAGCGCATGCTCAAGTGAGCTAAAGGTACGACTCATGATTCCGGTGGAGTGACATCATCAACAACAATCTGATTGGGTGCTGAAAAAGACTATTGTTGTGGTAGAAAGAATTATCCTACAAGCAAAGCTATTCAAGCCTAAACTAGCATTTCAGTGCTAGCATGTTTTGCAGCACAGACATCTTCAACACTGATGTCAGCGTCCCAATTTCTACATCTGAAGTCCTCTCTGCTTTTGTTTGTTAGGCAGCGGGATCGGAACCGGACCGGGTGTTATTCAGGACAGGTATTCGCCCACTATGGGACGCCATCGCACCAACCCACTCTTCAACGGCCACAGCGGCCACATTGCGCCTCCTCAGCAGTCGCAGTTTGACATGGGGCCCAAGTCTTTTGTTAAGTCCAACCAGGTAATTCAGCTCAGAGTGAATAGATGTGTGTCTGACTGTAATCGTTTTTTAGCGACAGCAAATGACACTTGAATGTTTGGCAGGTTCAGAACCAACATTTCCTCAACCAGAGCCAGAACCACATGAGCCAGCAGCAGGCTCAGTCCAAGGACATGCCTCCACGTTTCAGCAAGAAAGGACAGCTCAATGCAGATGAGGTTAGTAGGACAAGCTGTTGGAGGAGCTCATTGTCAGATGGTCTCAACTTAAAGGAACAGTTCAGAACTTTTGAAGTGAGGTTCTGTTAAAAAGTCAAAGCAGTTAATATCCTACCTGTTATAGATGATTTTTGTCTCCCTCATTTTCTACACCCAGGTTACTTCAAAGCAAACTCCTGTATCTAAAATTGAGGAATTAAAATGTCTTAATTTTATCTAAAAAAGGAGAAAGGTTGGTCTTAAATATGTTAATCACAGGTCTTAAATATTGTCATGCAGGGCGAATTAAGCTCCTATATATTCTGTCACACGCAGACGCCTTTGAGAGTTTCACTGCATTCTGTGACTTTAGGTAGATGGGGCTACGGCTAACTAGCAGCTAATAAACCTTGCTAACTAAATGGCAGGCAAAGATAAACCTAGCTAGGGTTTTATGTCGGTAATGATTTGGCTATTTGGCTGGTTGCTGATGGTTGTAGGCGTCGACTCGTTTCTGTTGCTAGTCAGTATTTATACATAAAGTTCTCTTGTACATTTTATTATAATTTCAGGTCTTAAAAATGATCTGAAAAATTCTTAAATTTGACTTGGTGAAACCTGCAGAAGCTCTCAGTCTCTCATAGACATCTTTATTGTCTGTGAATGAGGCAGTTGAGGCTACCGCTAACTAGCTGCTTATATACCCTTGCTGGCTGGCTAGCTAACTTGTTTTTTGCATCTGTCATGGGTGACAATGCAAGTCCAAAGTGAGCTTCTATTGTCTAAAAACAACTTGAGTGTGGATTATACAGGTGGTTTTTTTTTTTGTCTTTTTTTATTAGAAACCTTGAAACAACATTATGTTTGGCATTTATTATAATGGTAGTAGTTTGCGTTGGTCTCGAACTAGCTGTTGGCTTCATCCTTCAGGATTTGCTAATCTGTTAGAAGATGCTGGGAGTTTATCTACCATAGGTGAAGACTGTTTTTAATTTAACAGAACCTCATTTTAAAATCTAAAAAGCAATCCCAACTAAACCATCTTTTTGTTGGAGCCTGAATGCCCAGTGATTATAAAAAGACGCGTTATTCTGAGGAACCCAACCTGCTGTCAGTCTGTCTTCTGCTCTCCGCTCCGTCTCCATCTCCTCTCATCTTCCTCTACCTCCACCTCCTCATCCTCACTTTGGCAGCAGGTCCACTGACTGCGATTATGAGATATGAGGGCATCGCTTCTGAAAAAGTACACACAATTTAGATGCAATTTCAGCTCCAGGTTGATTCCTCTTTGTGTTCTCTGTGCTGTCTCCAGATCAGCCTACGGCCGGCTCAGTCATTCCTCCTCAACAAGAACCAGGTGCCCAAGCTTCAGCCTCAGATCCCCACTATGATGCCTCCCAGTGCTCAGCCGCCCCGCACCCAGACCCCTCCACTAGGACAGGTAGGAGAAGACGGGGACAGACTGACTTAAAGGGGCAGTATTATGTGCGGAAAAAACTTTTATTTTTTAGTTTTACATTATGTTATAATGTTGTTCTTTTATCAAAAACATAATAATATAAGGAACGCATAATTACCGCCCCTTTAAAAATGGGCCCTTATGTAATGTTTTAATAAGAATGTGTAATTTTCATATTACATAACCCCCTGCTGTCTTCCGTCAGCCTCCACAGCTTGGCCTGAAGACCAACCCTCCACCCATCCAGGAGAAACCCCAGAAGACCAACAAAAAGCCGCCTCCTGCTAAAGAGGAGCTTCTGAAAACCACAGTAAGAGAAGCAGACATGCTGATGGTGGAAAACCCACCGTCAGTGAAGCTCCTGCTCATTCCAGTGTCGTTTCATCCTCTCACCAGGAGGCCATCATGACTGAGTACTTGAACACGAAGAACCTGACTGAAGCCGTGGGCGGCGTGCGGGAGATGAAAGCGCCGAAGCACTTCCTGCCAGAGATGCTCAGTAAGATCATCGTTTGCTCCCTGGACCGGCCCGATGAAGACAAGGAGCACGCCAGCACTCTGATCCACGCCCTGCGCGCCGACGGCCTCATCACCGGAGAAAACTTCATGCAGGTACAGGAAGCTGATGGGAACGCACAGAGCTGAGACGCAGCACACAGAACGGCTCCAGACAACATTTTGACAAAACCCCCACAGAGGCTCTCATCTTCAGCAAGGGGCAGAGTAGAAACATGGGGCACAAATCTGTAAAGATGTTTTGCTGCAAAAGACTTGATAAAAGTGTGGAAGTTCATCTTCCAAGCAGTTAATCATGATGATTTAAAATAAGGTTGATCATTTCCATTCTGATATTTCTTTGAAGGGAAATTTTGTGTGGTTTTTATTTCCATTTTTTGTTTTTGGTCACTGTGTTTTGGATATTTAAAATATCTTCCTATTCCAGTGTTAAGTATTCTTTACATAACTATTTATTGGTCTCAAGATGGCAAACTTGCATTATTTCATTCTCATTATAGCACTTGAAAACCACAACATACCGTCCCGTTCATGTATGGTGATAATTTATTTTCCTGTAAAATTTTTTGAGATGGTTCCAGTGAGCCTTTCCTTTGTGGAGCTGAACACAAATGGACTCCACTTCTCCATTTTTTTTCCCCTCCAGAGTTTTTAAACAAAAATAATTATCATATTCTCTGGACTACAAGTCACATCAGTCAAACAGTGTATAAAAGTCACATTTATTCCCACCAGGCTTTCCTCAACGTCCTGGACCTGTGCCCAAAGATCGAGCTGGACGTGCCTCTGGTGAAGTCCTACCTGGCCCAGTTTGCAGCTCGGGCCGTCATGGCGGAGCTGGTGAGCGTGGCGGAGCTGGCCCACCCGCTGGAGAATGGCACCCACTTCCCACTCTTCCTGCTCTGCCTGCAGCAGACGGCCAAGCTGAAGGACCGCGAGTGGCTCACTGAGCTCTTCCAGCAGAGCAAAGTCAACATGCAGAAGATGCTTCCAGGTACAGAGCTTGTTGTTGTTTCAAACATGTAAAAATAAACGGCAACAAACCTCTCAGATGGTTCAGAAAGTGTAATTAGGAATTCTAAATATAATGTAGAATAAATAGCATGTTGTTTCTCAGATAACAAAGGACAGAATTGGACTGAATCAGTCTGTCCTTACGGATTGGGAGTACTGTCACCAATGCCCGATTATAGATGTTTATTTTTTTACCCAATATTGTAACCGATACTGATAATAAACAGTTGATATCGGATCTGTGCATCACTATTATAGAACGGTTGAAGAAAAATGACCCCGTCTTCCTTAATTGGCAGAGTGGGCCGAGAATACAGCCTTGAGGAACTCCACAAATCAAAGGAGCTGTGGAAGAATAGCAGTCTCCTAAATGGACATAAGTGACCACCTCCATTTTTCATTTTTCTTTTGGCAGAAATCGATCAGAACAAGGACCGCATGCTGGAGGTTCTGGAGGGGAAGGGGCTGAGCTTCCTATTCCCACTGCTGAAGCTGGAGAAGGAGCTGCTGAAGCAGATCAAGGCCGACCCATCACCACAGTCCATCTACAAGTGGATTAAAGACAACATCTCACCCAGGCTGCACACCGACAAAGGCTTCGTCAACATCCTCATGACAAGGTGCGCTTCAGCCCCGACAGCTCCACGTTTCTATTGGCAGAACAAAACTTTGTGACCATCATTTGACCTGTGCGTCTGGTTCCAGTTTCCTCCAGTACATCTCCCAGGAGCTGTGTATGGCGGAGGGTGACGACCAGCTGGCAGCCCCCTCCAAGGAGCAGCTGGAGCAGGAGAAGCAACTGCTGCTGGCCTTCAAACCCGTCATGCAGAAGTTCCTGCACGACCACACCGAGCTGCAGGTCAGCGCCCTGTATGCGCTGCAGGTGCACTGCAACGCCAGCAGCTTCCCTAAAGGTACGGCAGCGTCAGGTGCTTTTATTTCTCATTTAAGACGTGCTTTTAGTTCATTTTTGTTTTTCTTTCTCCTATAAGGTATGCTGCTGCGCTACTTTGTCAACTTCTACGACATGGAGATCATTGAAGAAGAAGCCTTCCTAGCATGGAAAGAAGACATCACTCAAGAATTCCCTGGAAAAGGAAAAGCTTTATTCCAGGTACACAGCTGTCAAAACTTAAGATTCTGAACTAGAAAAAAAATCAGCTGCTGAATACAATTTGGTGACTTTTTTTTTTCTTTTCTAGTTAACAGTCTGACAACTGACAAATTTGATCTTTTCTCATTCAGCAAATGCACTGCACACTAAAGCGCTGCAACGTTGTGGTGGACACTGTTTTACTTTAAAATTGATAAAATGGATGAAAAAGACTTGCCGTACATTCTGAAAATATTGTATACTGAACTGAAAATTTGGCAATTATTTTCAGCATCTGGTTCTCAGGATCACTTGGCTGCATGTTTCAGTTTTTCTTCTGCCTGCACTTTGATGGCATGAGGGATGTGCACAGCGTTTCCTCTATTATCCAACGGGGGGCGCCCCAGCCCAACAACACCATCCACCTTCCCCCCACCAGGGGGCCCTACTAGTGCTTTTAAACAAACAAAAACGTTCAACATCCTGTTCGAGTTCCTAAAGACAAATCTGTATTGCAGCTCCAAACTTTACCAGGCATTGCAATGTTAATGTAAATTCCATCTCACCGCTCAGTTCAGACACTAAGCGTTGGAAAACTAACTTAATTTTTTCTTCATCCTGTCAGGTGAACCAGTGGCTGACTTGGCTGGAGACGGCAGAGGAAGAGGAGTCTGAGGAAGAAGCAGACTGAGAAACAGAGCAGAAGCATCATGACCTAGATCCGCCATTTTGTTGTTCTCACACACACTTTTATTATTTTAACACCACACTTTATTTAACCACTACCACACGGCGCTGAGTTGCTTCCGTCAATCTAAACCCAAGGCTTGTTAACTCGTTGGGCTGAGAAGCATCGTTTGACCTGTTGCCTAAAGTGGATGTTTGGATTGTTTTTTTTATTATTATTATGTTCTTGGATCTGTGTTCAGTCAGCTACACATGGAGTTTAAAGTGACTTTATCCTGTTTATTTCCTTGTTTTTGCTTGGTTTACTTTTTCACTTTGCATGTTTTTTTTTCTTCCTAATTTGAAACTTTTTTCGACTTATTTTCCTTCAGGTGAAAAAGAGAGAAAAAAATAAAGAGCTTAATAGATATTTAAATACATCTATGAAACGGTGTTGATTATAATCATTACATTCAGGTGCGATCCTAAGAAACGGCAGTAAGGATTTGGTGATTATCAGAAAAAAAAAAAGGCCCAACAAAGAGAATACGAAGCAGAAAACTTTTTTTTTTGGTGTTAAAAAACCCCCATCTGTTTTATTAGAGCATAAATCTTCTGCATGACCAGGAGGTGGCCCTGTTTTCTCCTGCTTTGTATTGTGTATGACGAGTGGTTGCAAGACTCCTCTTCAAGATGTTACAACAGTCGGAAAAAAACGTGATCATTGTTGTGGCGCTGAACCGTTTCCAACTCTGCCTGTGTTTCTACCTCTTAGTTATAGATGGGCTTTTTGTTCTCATGATGAAATTAAATAATGAGTCAAAAACAAACAAAAAGTTGAGCATTTCATTCAGTCCTGGCCTGATTGCACACTGTAAACATTTCCAAGAAGGCTTCTTCACATGGGATTACAAGTATTAATATTCAGAGAAGGAAACGTCATTTCTGCAGCTTAGTAACCTGGTAGAAACCTACCCATAATGCAGTTTTGTTGCAGAGTGTGGAGGGAGGGGATGGAAGTGGCTTATTTGAAATCTCAGCGTAAACGTGTCTCTTTTGGTGGGTGGAAAACATGTAACAACTAAACAGTTAAAAAAAAAAAAACGTACCCAGATTATGCTGATAAGCCATGTGTATGTGTAGGGTAATGAATATGAATCTTATTGTAAGGTATTCATAATTATTGTGCACCTCTGTTGCTTTAATGTCAATAAAGTCCAGTACATGAGCACCAGTAGTTGTCATTGTTTTTTACTGCTTCTCTTTACAGGTTTGAAGAGAAGTAAGATACAGAGAGCTGTTTCACCCAAATTACTGTTTATAGAATATTAAATACTCCAAACAAATACAATGGGAAGGTTATTTCAATCTTTATTTTGTAAAGCTACTTTATGCATTTCAGGGACTTTTTATCTTTTTATTTTTACTTTTTATTTTAAGGTCTTTTTCATATTGTCTTCAAATAAGTGGGGGAGTTCTCAATTGTACAAAAAAAATATCACAAACCATTATAAAATAATGAAATACATTTTGAAAGTAAAACTGGAATTAACAAAAATAAGCTTTTTATATCCAAGAAGCTTATTTAATGGGTACATTATACTTTTGTATGAGGAAATGATTTACACTAAATACAAGTAAATGTCTTGACATATTATAGAATTAAATTAGCATCAATATTAATACTATTAGCTACTATTAATATGCTTAACTACTGGAATGTTGTAAGCACATGATTGAATGTGCATTAATCTGAAACCTGAACGTAGAATGAACATATATTGCTACAGTACTTGTGAATGTGAAGAGATCATAATAGTGATGCTGCTGGAGAAGTGATGGGCTTTAGTAAGTTTATACCTCTACCTACTTATTATTTCTTATACTACTATCATTTTACTTTAATTTAGAATGTTCAAAAGCTTCAAAAATAAAAAATGTATATTAATGGACTATTTACTAACTTAGCTAACATGTTGGGCTGAAACACGGATGGTTTCCTGGAATAGAGCCGTTCTTCATTCCTGGTCTGTAGGGATCCAGAAGTACTCCACCACCTTCCTGCCCCGCCGTGAGGGAGCCGAGCCAGGGCGCTCCCCATCGAAGGCGGGCAGTTCGTCGAAGTGACTGGGGCCCGGGTCCCTCCCCATGTGTGGGGCTGAGACCCTCAGCATGGTCCTGCAGGAGGACGATAAAAAGTTTTTACCTCTTTTAGCTGCAACGTGTCATCAGATCAGACCACCTTCAGAGGGTTGTAGCTGGTGTGTCTGTCGCCCCCTGGTGGCCACAGATTGCACAACACAAGCAGTCGACCTCTGATTTTGTGACTTTTGGATTAATAGTTAGCAATTTTCTTTTAACAAATGTAAATATTTACCATACACATTGAAAAAAATGCTTAAAGATATAGCTTTTATGGACCACATTTATTTGCTCAGAACATTCAGCACCTGAAGCGACTACAGATACCAATTTTTCAGTGTCCAGCAATTTGATTTTATTCAGAAATCATTTTTAATTCAGAGACCAATTTTTCTATTCAAATGTTCTAGAGATTCTGTTTAAATGATGGGAGTCACAAGAGGAAAAGACAGTGTAAACAAATCCAAAACTTATGTAAAACAATTTTACAAAGCTCCAAATTCTATGAGTTTATATTTAGACAAATACAGGCTTGTGCATAAAAATCTGTAACTTAAATCACTGGTAATAGGTTAGCTTAGCTGCCTGGTTTTTCACTTAAATAAAATAATTATTCAAAATATTATTTTACAAAAAAAATTAAACAGACTAAAATTGATTTTTGAGCATTTTGAATACATTCAGAGTTACCAAGACTATGAATGGTGATTCTCTACAGAATCGGTTTTTTTCTGTACTTCTAAAAGTGACTATTTGCTTTAGCCTCAGAACAGCCAGTTTGATCCTCAGTTATCTGTATCGGTACTGGAAGTAAAAAAAAAAAGTGGATCGGTGCATCCCTAGCAGGAATAATTTTTTTTTCAAATCAGTAATTGATCTGGACAGAGTTGTCAGACTGAGAACGACTCTACCTGGATGAACTTCTCTCAGGCTCTTCAGATCTGTCGTCCGGTGTGCTGATATATACAGGATCTCCTTCCTGTGCAGAATTCACAGAAGTGATGTCAATGTGCATTTTTATTTCTGTTGTGTAGTTGAACTGACTTTAGGAGAATATGCTTACTGTGAAATTCCTTGGCGTTCCATCTGGATTTTTCAGGATTTTTACCCGCTGATTGCTCTCAGTCATACACAGGAAGTAGCTCTTGATGTTGGCCTGACACTGTGTTGGAAACACAAATTAGATTTATATTCAGCTGCCATGAGTCACTACTTTACGGAATCACTTTATGCTGAACTTCGGTTGATTTCCACCTTATCTGCACATCTCCAAGTCAGTAATATTTTTTCCATTCTTCTTTAAATAATAAACTTAAGTCATATTCAATTAAAAATAAATGAGGACATGAATGTTCCATTCTTGCGACAGCTTCTCACTTAACTTTAACTTGGACACTAACATCTCCCTCAATTTAAACTCTTTAATTTCTAGCTCTAGCCTGGTTCTGAACCTTGACGCAGATTACCAGTGTTTATTCCAGAATTGCCCATTAAATTAGCTTAATTAAACTTATCACCAATTCATTAATATCACAAAAAGTTTTAGCATAGAGCTAAAATTTTCACTTAAAACTCACTTAAAGCTAAATATTTAGCTTTAAAGTTCAGAACAATAGTTTGGAACTAAATATTTCCCTTAAACCTAAATATTTCCCTCAGAGCTATAAACTAAACTAAAATTACCTTACTAAATAATTATTTAGCCTGTTTACTTGTTAGAAGCTAAATATTTAGCTTGCTAAGGAAATATCTTTCAAACTAAAGTTTTCCCTACAAAGCAAATTTTTTGTTTGAAATTGGCAGTTATAAATGAGTGTATAACATTTGTGAAAATATGACTTTGAAAAAAAATATCTGCATTTTTTTTCCTGTAGGACGACAGACTAAATAATTGCTGCTAATTTTAGAATGTGTAACTTTCAAAGCGAAAAAAAAAAACTTTAAAAACGGCAACCCACAGCCACATGAAGTTGCTTTGTCGCGTAAAACACTTTGACGTTTGTGGTGGTAACTTCACCAAGGTGACAAAGTTCAAGGTCTCTGAACGTGAAGTCCTTACAGCTTTGCTCCGCCTCTGAGCTTTCAGATCCTCGTGAGCTTGGAGGATGTTAGCTAACTCGTGGTGCTTCTCCCTCCAGCTGAGGCACTCCGCCGTTTTCTCCTGCCTCTCTTTGTTGGCCTGACGCCTCTCATCCTCGGCCTCTCGCTGAGCCTGGTTGGCTCTTTGCTTCTCCTCCTCCGCCGCCGTCGCTTTACGTCTCAAAGTCATCTCACTGCAAGCAGAATACACGAAATAACATCCCAACACACCCGAAGTATTTTTGTTTCCATTTTCAGGTTAGCCTCGATGGAGCTAACAAACGCTCACTGGCAACGTTTAGCCACCAGGGGGAGTATGTTATCCATCCATTTCCTTTACACCCTTGTCTCTCAGTGGGGTCGGGAGGGTTGCTGGTGCCTATCTCCAGCTAACGTTCCAGTCGAGAGGCGGGGTACATCCTGGACAGGTCGCCAGTCTGTCGCAGGGCAACACAGAGACAAACAACCATGCAGATACACACTCACACCTAGGGGCAATGTTTCAGACTGCGGGAGGAAACTGGAGTACCTGGAGAAAACCCACGCATGCACAGGGAGAACATGCAAACTCCATGCAGAAAGACCGGGGCCAGGAATTGAACCCAGAACCTTCTTGCTGCAAGGCAACAGCTCTACCAACTGCGCCAGTATGTTATTTGGATGTAATTTGTTAAACATCCAGAGTATAGGTATGTGAATGATGTGAGGCATTGGCACTACTTGAACAGCAGCAGAGGGGAGGATAACCAGATCACCAGAGGAACGTTCAACCTTTGAAGTTGCAGTTTCTTTCAACACAGTAAATACATACAGGGCTTCACTGAACATCTTCAAACTGCCAGTCAGTTTTCAAACTGTCAAAGGAAGCAAGTAGTGTTTGTTGCGCAGATCTGCTCATTAGTTCAGATGTGGGTGCATGAATAGACATTTGTGCGCGCACACACACACACGCACGCACATGCGCACGCACGCAAGCACACATCACACACACACATTAGTGTGCCACTCTACAGCACTTCTCTGCAGGTGAAAGAAAGGCAAGCACAGCCTCCAAAGCAGCATTTCATGGGAAAGGACTTATAAGGACTACCAGTAGGCCATTAACTGGGCTCAATTGAATGTAATTTGACTGTAGTTTCACATTTGAGAAAAGAAATGCAGAATTTATTGAAGTAATAGTTTGCACTGCTGGTTTTTACAGTTTGGTTCCATTAATGTATGTTAAGATATTTAATGCAAAAACTTCTGTCCTAAGAAAAAGAAAAAAATGTAATTCTAAAATGTTTGGATTTGTTTGATTCAACCAGACATGGAATTTAATAATTTAATACTTGAATTTATGGTTAAAATTGTAAAAGAAATGTATGTCTAAGGTTAAAAATGGAATTAGTCATTAAAATAAATTATTAACTTTGAACCAAATGTCTAAAATGTATGTTAAAATATTTTGTAGGCTTTTCACCGGTTCATTGGTTCTCACTCATTGGTGAAAATAAAAAAGATTGAGTGAATTCCTGAAGTCTCTTCAAGTCCTCCTTTTCAAGTGTAGGAAGCCATGAAATCATAGGACACTTTACAGTGTTTTATCATCATAATTATCTCATTTCATGTCTCATTTTGTATAAAAAACACAGAAGAACTGAGGTATAAGGCCTAAAAATGCATCCCTTCCACATTATCCAATCAGATACAATAAATCTTACTGTCCTCATCTGGATTCTGGTATTTTCTCCTATAACTCTCTCCAGAGTTATGGAAGCTCACAGAGACCAACTCCATGCCTATCAAAACACCAAATTTCAAACAAATTTGTCACCTTGGTGAAATTTTAAATTTCAAACCAGTCTGTACTGGTTGTGCAATTATGAAGCCTTTTGAAGTCTCCTGGATGTCCAAGGAAATTCTGACTTACATCTTCATTTTTGCACCTCCCCCCCCCAAATGTTCCACTGAGCGTTTAGGGGCAAAGGTAAAAGGAAACTGGTAACTCGAATATAGTAAAATTGTTACCAGAAATGAAAATGAGTTCCAAATTTATGGCGAATAAAAATCCAGGGCATGCATAATCAGCCCTCTTTAGTCGTGGCCCCAAAGTGCAAACCAGTTCAACAACTCACTAAACACAACTACAGATTTAAAAACACAACATATTGAAAAAATCAGCAACATCAACTAAGTACAACTACAAATTACAAAACATGATGATGTTAACAAAATGGAAGAAGTAGCTTCCAGTGGGAAACCTGAGACATTGCTGATTGGATGACATTACTGTTGACTTTAGGACTGTGTCATTCTGGCATTTGCTCTCTCTTTGTTTAGCTGGGGGCGTGGAGACATATTGGCCAAACTATGAAAAAGAACCAAACTCTTTTACTTCGTAGTTTGTCCTGACTCAAAATATTCTTATGTAGCAGTGGATATCAACAAATGCGCTAAAGCCAGAACAACTTCCGGTTCTACACCCAAAAGTGGAATCGTCCAATGTGTCAGGTTTCCCCACTGTGACCTACCTCTTCCGTTTGGTTAGTCGTTGTGTTTTTATATTTGTAGTTGTGCTAGGTGAATTGTTGAAGTGGTTTGCACTGTAGGACCACTGTATTCTTTAAAATTCCCCAAAATAAGATCCAATATAATTAATTGGCCTCAATTGATTGGTGATCTGTTTCAGCTAGTGGTCAAGGAGAGCCTTAATCACAGAAACTACCATAATGTCTAAAGTAAGTTCAGGCCCACGCCACATCACCTTGAACACACCATTCCCAAGGTGAAACATGGAAGCTTTTTTCCAACAGATGAGCTAGTCAGAGTTGATGGGAAGAAAGATGGTGCTAAAAATCTGTTGAAAACTCGAAAAATGTTTGCTTGGCTGAGGTTCAACAACAGTATTTTGGACAGTTACATTCAATTTTGGTGGAGATGAGGTGCTAAAACAGCCAGTCAGCCATCGCCGGTGTACCTTTCTTTAATCTGGACGTTCTCCTGTGTGATTTGCCTCAGCTTGAGTCGCAGCTCATCCCTCTCTGCCCCCAGCCTCTTGTTCTCCTGCAGCAGACTCTGTTTCTCCCCAGAAAGCCGCTCCAGCTTCAACTTGGCCTCAAAGTAGCTCTTCTCCGTTTGCGCCAGTGTGAGCTGCAGATCGGCGAGCTGCGAAAACCAAAGGCTGAAGTCAGAACAGGCACAGCAGCTCACAATCCATTCAGTTTCATTTACTTATGTAGTGTTTTTTTTTTTTTTTTTCAGTGTGGTTGTTGTACGGACATAACTTGTGACTACAGAGAGATGGAGAAGCACTGATGGAAAGCTACAGCAGTTCTGGCCTTTTGACAGTTAAACAGCTGATGCTTGATGTTTGACTTGTTTGAGTTGAGTTGGCTATGTTTTGTTTTGAGTGAGGAGAGAAGGTGGATGGGTAAATCTTTTAAATCTTATCAGCAAACTTGAGACTTTGTCTATAATATTCAGAAATAACTTTGAACATTTCTTCTTTTTTTTGACACTCCTTAATATTTTAGATGATCAAACCTATTTTAATATCAGACAAAGATACTAAAAAAATAAAATAAAATAAAAAAAAGAGAGCTATCAAGCCTTCCTGGACCTATGTGGAAAGAAGTAATTGCCCCCAAAACTTAAAAAGTTTTTCTTCCACCCTAAGAATCAACAGACACTTCTGACTGTAGCCACAGACGGAGATTTTTCCGTCACTGTGGAGGAATTCTGTCCCATTCTTCTTTGGATATTTTTTTGTTCAGCCAGACTGACTTTTAAACCACAAATGTGCAAACAGAGTTAAATTTGGATTTACTGCTTTAGCTCATTTTGAAAATGTTTAGCGCACTTAGCTTCCTTTGAATTAAATTTTCAAGATAAACTGTAAAGTGCCAAATTTCTTGAATGCTTGTAAACTTCCAGTTGAATACAGTTCAACTTTTGTGTTAAAGTTTTGGTTATTAAATTAAATTATTAAATTAGAAGTTTGTATTCGTGCTCTTATTTTGAAGTGAACGAAGCGTGTTTACTCAGCAGTTCTGTTTCCTCTCATACTCTGTCTCTTTTCTTCCCCCTAAAACTATAGAATAAACATGCAAGGATAAAATAAAACGCAGAGAGCAGAGAGCAAAAAATAAACATCAATACAATATCAAAGGGCATTATAGAACATGTAAATTACAAAGTCAAAGTTTAATTTATGCTTGAGAGTTGTACTCTTTGAAGGGCAAATACAATTTAAACTTGGACTCTACATGGAGTCTTATGTAAATTAATCAGTTTTTGTTGCAGGTTTTTGTTGCGGTGTGAATGTGAGGTGAACATGAGTTGACCTGCTTCTTGAGCAGCTGCAGCTCTTCGCTCAGCCGCCTCTGGTCCGCCTCAGCCGTCTCCTTGTCGCGCTGACAACCGAGGGCCCGAGCCTCAGCGGAGGCCCTGCTCCTCTCAGCCTCGCCCCGGGACTCCTGCGCCTCCTCTGCCGCTCGGGAGCAAAATGTCGCCCTCTGCTGGCTGTGATGCAACTTCTGCTTCAGCTTAAAAGACGAACAAAAGGGAGGAGTTGGGCGTGTGCTGACGGGTGTGTTTTAAATAGGCAACCTGAAATTCATTTGAACCTCTCTCTGAAGGAGCGGAGCTGCTGGTTTCTGTGCTGTTCTAAACTCACCTCCTTCACTTGCACCTGCAGCTCCTGGTTCATGTTGCGGAGGTTCCTCATCGTCAGCTCGTTCTCCGTGCGCATCATGATCCGCTCCATGTGGATCTCGTTTGACAGGAACTTGTTTTCTCTCTTCAGGTCCTCGCATTCCTGAGGAGTGTACATCGATGAGGAGGGAAAGCTGCAGTTTGTTTTGGAAACATGATGACCTGCTGAATGAAAATGATTAATTGTGTTATTCTAGTAAATTAATACACGTCAACGCTTTGGAAGCTTATTTTTTGATATCTCCCCATCCCGACAAATCAAAGAACATTAATGTTCTTACTGCTTATACTAATCAAGTGGAATGATTTATGTGTTGCTCCTTTTTTTTTTTTTCTTTTTGGCTAATTTGAACCCATAATTAATCTAAAGTGCATTCCAGCTGAAGGCTGGGTGTTCATATGGTCTGCAGACTCTAAGGTTATGATGAGTTTATTTCGTGACATCTCCCAGAAGCTTGGATGATATACAGAGTTTTGAAAAAACAAGAAAAAGAAAATAAAAGAAAAAGGTTTAGCCTCTTAAATCTTTTTATATGTCATCATATTACAACCACAAATTTCAAAATCATTTAATTTGGGCAGAACTAAATTGTGAAGAGGAGGTAAAATAATACCTGGCTTTTGAAAATGTTTACAAATTAACAAATTTTAGCTTTTACATGTGGTTTTGCATATTGAATGGAGCACATTCTAGCCTACATGCTATCATTAGTGTTTTAGCTAGCATTAGCGTTTAGTTAATTTTAGCTTTAATGTGGGGTTTTCACATTGAGTGTTACTGTAAGTCAACATGTTACTGATGGCCTACAGCATCAATAACTGTAAGTCATAAAATACTAATGACCACATGCGATCATTAATATTTTAGCTAGCTTTAACTTCTAGCTAATTTTAGCTCTGACATTGTTTTTTGATGGAGTATGTTACCTTAGCCTTACCTCATCTAGCTTTAGCATTTTAGCTTATAGACTCTTATGACCTTATGGTTTGGCTTCGTAAGCATCAATCTGTTCTGCACCAACCTCTGACACTCCTTAGCTGGGATCTGAGCTCTGACTGAAAGTTTTCACTCTTCAACTGTTTTTCTCCACACGTTTTGCAGGCTTTTGATTTTTTTTCTCCCGCTGCTTCTGCCTATTTCTTACGTTTCTGCAGTTTTTCTGCAGTCAACTTCAAAATATTCTGCCATTTTCATCAGTAACATTCAGCTTACAGCATTTTCACAAGAAATAAACATTGCCCAAGTTATGCCCGACTTTGTGCTAATCCACCATACGTACTCTAATAACCTTAAAATGAGAAAATATAAAAATGATTTTGCAAAGTAAATCCACAAATCCATGTTTGCTACTTTTTTTCTTTTTTTTTACCTCTAGGGCTTTCCATTAGAAACAGCGTAGTAGCCACATTTACACACAGTTTAACAACCTATCAACAAAAGAATCATTCCTCAAACCTTTTATCACTGACAAGTTGTGAGACAGTGAGTTGGGGAAAGCGTTTGCAAGGCGCTTCCTGTCGGACGGTTTCCCGTCAGAGAGGAAAGAAAATCTCTCCTCTCTGTTTTGTGATGAGCTCCACAGTCATTTGTTAATTTTTCAAATGGCTTCATGACACCGTTCTGCGGTCAGTCATGACCTTGTCCAGTAGATCCCTCTGTACCGTCCTTACCTTCCTCTTCCGAACCAGTTCCCCCTGCAGGTGATTAATCTGTAGGAAGGATCCGCCGGCGCTGACCGGCCTCACCGCCCGAATTGGCCTCCTGGGTCCCCTGGGGAGAACTTTGACCTCTTCTGTCACCCCGTACCCAAAGTGCCCGCTTCTGTTAACGCCGCTGCTGCTCATGGAGAGAGATTTGTGAAAGCCGTCCTCCGTCGAGGACTTGCCAACTGTCTGTAGGTCCGTATGGGATTTGGCTCTAATGGACATGTTGGTACCAGGTGGCTGTAGCTCCACCAGAAGGCCTGCTGTTGTTGATCGTAGCAATGAAGCCCTAAGAGAAGAGCGGGGCCGTTTGGGACGACTCACTGAATGAACGTCTCAGTCTGGTGTCCGGTTCACGGGGAGTATCCCATCACCAACTGTCATTCAGTATTAATCAGGTAACGTGATCACAGCTACACCTGAAGGGAGGGAGGTAAACACAGGTGGGTCTGAAACACCTTGACGTCGGGTCATACCAGAGTTTTACAGCCTTTTCATTTATTTTTTACACTTTTCTAACACTCTAGTTTGTTCTTCAGATTAATGCAACAGGATTTATGTCATTAAAAAGGTGGAAAATGTTCTGGGATGGTTCAAATAAACGAGAGTCAAATGATGAGCAGAACGGTATAAAATAACAGAAATTAGGGTTGATTGTTAATTTGGTTTTCTATGCGTTTGATCTGTTAACTACAATTGGGGCCTGAAAAAAATAAAATAAAATTACAGGAACAAACTCAAAACATTACATGAATAAAGTTGTAATATTCTGACTTTACATTACAGAGGATTATGTTCTCTTCTTTGTTACTATTCTCAGTAAAGTCGTAATATTACGACCTTATTCTCAAAATGTTACAACTTTGTTCTTGAAACATTACGACTTTATTCTTGTATTAATTCGACTTTATTCTCATAACATCACAGCTGTTCTTGTAATACTTTGACTTTATTCTTGTAATGTTCCAATTTTAGTCTCAAAATATGACTTTATTTTCATACTGTTTCAGCTTTATTCCCACAATATAACGATTATTCTTGTAATAATCGTAATATTGTGTTATGATCTGTATGTGTTGTAATATGATGACTATTATGGAATTTTAGGACTTTTTTCTTTTTAAAAAAAATTTTCACTGAGGTGACATTAAACTATTTTAATCTGTAGAACAACAACAAAAAAACACCAACGTTGAACAGGAAGTAGCTCTTCCTACTCCACTGATAGAGCCAACAATTCTGCTGGAAATGCTTGCAAAGCAGGAAATATTTATACCACTGAACTACACACCCAACAGAGTGAAACTATTCCTTCACTTAGTTTTTTTGTTTTGTTTTTTACAAAAAAAGCATCAGTTCAGTGACTCAGGTGCTGATCTTTTCTTTTAATAGCAGAGGTTTATGTTCTCTGATTTATTTCTATTGGAGTTCTCAACACTTCCTGTCATCCCACTTTAATGTTTCCTGGACTTCCTCTATGATCCCAAACACGGTACTTCATATGCCGTGTTTGTCATCTATCTGCAATCAGACGAGCAAAACATCTGAATCCGACCGAATGTCACGTTGATGTTTACTGTATGTGTCTGAAAGGCCAGCAGGCAGAGCTGACCTCACGCTTCCTGTTTCCTTCGGCCCTCGTTGGTTCTGGATGCTCCTTCACATTCACCTCACACAGAGAAACATGGCGGGTCGGTTCTGCTTCATGTCCGTTTTTCTGCTGCTCTTTATGTTGCAGCTTTCTGCCTCCAGTCTAAGTAAAGGTAAGAGATCTGCTTTATTTTTACAATAATTTATTTATTTATTTATTTATTTACACTTTGTAATGATTTTATATTATGGTATAAAGTGAGAATGCAGCTGCAGAATTGTTACATCTGTTTTCACGTATAATTTTAAGGCATTTTGTTCTTTTGTATTCAGAAAATATGAACTAAACTAAACTAACTGAACTAAACTTTCTTTCTTAAAACCAGGATTAACTTTGTATTGCTATTTATGTTATCAGAATCATATTTATTAGTCAAGTATTTTTAATGTTTTAGTGCAGAGCGTTCAGAGGATTTAATTTTTTTAAAAGAAATGAGAGAGAAAAAACATGCTAATAGATCACATGGCTCTTTCACTGTGGTTCTAGTACCACTTGTGGGCTTTTAGGGGGTACGCTGCAGATATCTTAGTAATACAATGTGATAAATAGAAACAAATGGGCTGCGATGTGGAGCTTATAAAACCCAAAAACCTAAAAACATGAGTTGTTGCAGTAGGTAGAACTTTAGATCGTCAGAAATGTCTCAAAGGAGGAGTGCAGTGGGAGGGACTTTTCATCAAATCAAAGAAGTGCTAAACTGAACATCTTGCCTAACAAAATGTACTTTTAACGTTTATCTCTGTAACGGTGTGTAAGCAAGTGGAGCAGTACTAGATGACGTCCTGTGTGTCAGCAGCAGATTATCTGTATGAGCAACTTTCTTGTCACCATGTTGAATCTGGAAGTGATTTCCATATTTAAACAAGAGTTCTAAGAAGCTTTAGATACCATTATAGTATCTAAAACTCTAAGTAGCGCCATACTTAAACATTTTAAACTGTAACACAAGAAGTCACCAACATTTTTCTATACTTTTATGTCGTTACCAACTATTAGTTCTGTTGTAACTTCAGTTTATGCTGCAAGTTTTGGGAATTTTCTCCACAGTACTTGACTTTCTACTCAAACATCTAATCTTTCGGTCTCTGTACTAGTTTTGTGTTTATTGTACTTTTTATTTTGTCACAGAGAAAGCCACAGAACCACCACTGGTGGTTCTTTTCAATAGTTCGAGAACCTGGGCCGAAAGCAAACTATAATAAAATCTACACCTTTAAAGGTTAGAATTACCACGTTTTGCCATTTGTTATGTTAACGACACGTATCGATTTTGCAACATTTTCAGTCGTGGTCCAGACGGACAAACCCACAGGAATCTTCCTGCTGATTGACGGAGGAGATTACACTTTGAACTTCACCGACGCACAAGCGGCGTGTTCGCTTCTGAAGGTCACCATAGCAACAATAGCTCAGCTGGAGGAAGCAGTACGGCACGGACTGGAGACATGCAAGTAGGACGATCAATGAATTACATGAAACCGCGAGAGGTGGTGTTTGACAGTAAAGTAAGTCTCAGTCTAAATATTTCTTAAGTTTTGTTCTGTGTTCCTTAATTATTCTCAACAGGTATGGCTGGGTGGCTGAGAAGACGGCGGTCATCCCACGGATAAAATCCGACAACAACTGTGGAAAAGGAAACAAGGGGCTAGTCCAGTGGAAGGCGCCGCCTGACAGGAAATTTGCAGTGTACTGCTTCAACGCTTCAGGTACCAACCGGCCCGGTCCGGTCCGGCCCAGTGAGCATAAAGGATAAACATTTACTCCTGTTGCTGAGGTTTTGAAGTTGACGTGTATTTTTCTCTGTTTTAAGTGCTTACAGATCAGAACCAAACTCTGGACCCGTCCACAGCCAGCCCACAGTCTCCCAGCTCCTCCACCTTACCGGAAGCTCTGGGCCCAGCCTCGTCATCTGCTGCTCCTACCTCCAGATCATCCACCCAGACTCTGCCTGCAGTGGGAAAGACATCTACACCTCAGCCCACCGAGCTGGCGCCTTCAGCTGCAGCCTCTGTTACCAAGACAACAGACTTGTCTTCGTCTTCCTCCCCTCTCAAACACCTGTCCTCACATATTCCCGTTTCTCCGCATCGCCTCATCGCCTCCACGCCCGCTGGTGTCACTTTTAGCTTTCCAACCTCCACTCAGTCCCCAAGTTCCTCCGTCTCCTCTGAGCCGGAGCTGGAACCATCCGTTGGGTCAACACGCCCCCTGCTGGACGGTAAACATTCCTTATTCTGCTCACAGTTTTACTGGGTTTACTGTCACAGCTTGGCAAATTTCATTTTACATGAAAACAGAACAAAAAAAGGTGAGGAACGACATAAACACATTCATTTCTTTTACTGTGGACTTTATCAAGTATTAATGCTAATTTATAATTCAAAATTTATTCTAATACACATTTAGATGTTTTTAGGATAGGAAGTGTTCAGATTTTTAAAAAATAAAAATGTTTTTTTTTCAGCTGCTCACATCAGTCTCATCAGTCTCAGCATCGTTCTCCTGCTTCTCAGCGCAACGACGGCTTGGTGGTGTTACAAATCGTGAGTCGGCTTCCTGATCGCTTCGGCGGTTTTAATTCTTCATGAGGAAACTTTGGATAAACTGTCCTGAAAAGTCCCTGGAAAAAGAAAGTTTCTCCTCTTTAAGTTCTAGGGTTTTATATACAACATCAGAACATCTGTCGCATGTACACTTGAGTTTAGAAAAAAATTAATAAATGACTAAAAACAAAACAGGTAAAATAGGGGAAACTGCACATCATTTATGTGTATTATTTTATATAAAACACAGGTGAAGGATGAACCTTTGTTTTTACTAGTTTCATAAATTTTGCCAGGGATTTAATAGCTGTGTCAAACAGGTCATACTATACACTGTATCGTATCACAGGGACTGTATACATAATAATGTTGTGTGTCCTTTTCAGTCACAGTTACAAGCCATTTTTCAAAATTGTTATTACCCCTTGTGAGCCCCCAGTATTGGTGGGAATCAGGGACCACGGCCGCCCTTGAATAACTAAAATCCAGGAATAGCTACGTGAAATCTACTCCGAAAATATTTCTCTTTAAATGGATAAAAGCAGCAGAGTCTCTAAATTCTAGTGGTTTGTGTATTTTGTCACTAATCATCTGCATTTCCTGTCTGCTATGGTGAAGGAATGTCATCCGCTGGTATGTCCGGCACCACAAGGACGACATAGAGACGGAGATGTGGAGGAACTCCCACAGTGAGATGGACCTACACAGTGAAGACGGAGCAGCAGTAGAACACGATGAAGAACTAAGCACAAAATACTCCAGTGATGTCACACTCTGTGTGAATACAGGGACGGAAACAAAGTCTGCAGAGTAGCTGATGTTTCTGCTGTCTGGTTTAGTTTTTTACAGGCCTGGATGAGGCACAACAGACTGAACCCATATGGAAATTCCTGGACAACAGGAAAAAAGTGATTTATCTGATGAAGCAGACCAGTCATAGTTGGTTAGACTCCTTTTATCCAACATGGTTTAATATTTTTGATGTTTTCTAATGGCGTTGGGTGATTCAAGAAGCATCCATGTTTGTGTTGCTCTTTACCTTGACGTAATGGTTAAATATATAGCTGTAGAGATTAGGAATACAACAATATGAAAATTTGGAATGATATTGATATCCGATGTATTATTACTCTTGTGGCTGATAACCATTCTTATATATCTCACTACCCTTTTGATACCCATTATAAAAAACAACCAGCCTGCTGAGTTCACCACTGCGTCTGTGCTTCAGTTAAACTCCCCACAATCCTTTGCTGCATCACTGCCACTGTCACATGACCAACCTCTTTCACTCCCCCTCCAGAAACAAACAGCAAGATGGAAATAAATATCGGTTGATAATACTGGCCCACTTTTAATTATCGGGCCAATTCTGATATGTTAAAAAATGACAAATCAGCCAATACCGACGTTAGTGCCGATACATTGTGCATCCATAGTAGATATTATGTCGGAATGGAAAACCAACAGTACACACGTTCCAATAATAACACCAAGAATTTTTGTATTCCTTATTCAGCATTCGGTTGCCATGTCAACGCCATTGTTCATTTAACATGGTGTATTTTTTTACCCAGATTGTTGATTTTGCTGGTTGTGGATGTTTTCAGTGCACATTTACAGACTGGAGGTGAGTTGAGTTCAAGTCTGAACTTTGACTGGGCCATCAGATGTGCTTGGTTCCATTTAAAGTGTTGTATTGCATTCTGGCTGCCTCATCAGTATTATAATCATTGTGTGCAGGAAGTGGTGAATCCTTGCATACTGAACTGCAGATAAAGGCAGGGGTCTACAGTATTATATATTATTTTCTACATGCAAGGTGTCATGTGAGAATGTCAATGTCTTAATGGAAAAACCAGCATTGCATTTATATCAATTAAGGGGAAGTTAAGTACGCTAACATAGCAATACTAACGTGCTAAACATTAGTTTAGCATGTCTAGCACGGAATACCACTATAACTCAAAAAATACATGGCGAGTAATAAGTATTGGCAAATTATATCAACCCATCCATGCACTATATGACAACAATAGATATTTGATTCTTGTTCTTGGGTGGAAAAATTGCAGGAACTACATTAAGAAGACATAAAGAAATAAAAAACATATTTTTTTCTACTCGGCTCTGTGTTTTATAGCTAAATCAGCAGCAGCTGCTGCCACATAAATTGTGCTGTTGGGATGGATGATTTCCATTATTTCATGGACCACAAATGCTATCAAGTATTTGATTATTGTAACCATAATGCACACCATCTCAAACGGACACATTAAACTAACACACAGTCATGCTCTGATGAAATCCAGTTGGTTGGAACACTTGGGCAATTTAATTTGAAATGATCTGGAAATAAATTGGCGAATGAGGAATTAAGGTTTTACTGACAAGATTCCAGATGTTTGCAATAAAAAAGAAATCAAACTATAATTTAAATCAGTTTGGGCTGTTAATATCACATAAGGTTTCTCTAAATTAGAATGAATCATTAATGGCAAGTGTAGTCTTAAAATGATTAGATTATTTCATAATTTGATAGAGCATGTCTTGCTGTTATGTAGCCAGCTGAAAGCTTTATAGCTAGGGTATGCATGCTTTAACAGTCGTTATACTCTGGACCACATCTGATTTACAAATGTGAACTCTTTGAGTTTTACTCGGTGTTTGGCCCATTTGAAAACAGTTATTCATGTAAAGTAGCATTTCCTATTGAATGTGGATAAAATGTTGGTTTTATTCATATATATATTCTTAAATCATTGTTTTGTAATTTGTCTTGACAACATCTGAGATTCTGCTTTTATTTTTTTTAAAAACTAATTTATAACTGAACTTAAATAATTTTATTCCCCATGTAAAAAAAATAAAATACTTAAAAAAATCCAGTACAGCGATTCATTGTTGTGCAACTTCCCTCCAGGCCACACAGTGGCGCTAACGAGTCTTCCCTTAGAATTCACAGGAAGAGTCACGTCAAGTTGAAAACACATCCACACATTCTAACCCACTAGCAGCTGCTGACATTTTTTTGTTTGTTTTCGAGGTTAATTCAAAACATTTCCAGTGAAAATAAAGCCGGAAGTCGCAATGCGGCGCCTGGGCTCCGTTCAGCAGAAAATCCCGTGTGTTTTTCTCACTGACGTGAAGGAAGAAGCGTCCAGAAAACACGAGCATCAGGTGAGCGAGAAGCAGCATCACCAGTATCAACCTCTGATTGATTCTGCTGCTACTGTTACACTGCAGGCCGCAGCACTCTCTACCTACAGCGGTCTTCTTCCGCAGCCATACCTTAATGTTTTCAGAATGTGTTTCATTTACTTCGGGTCACTTAAAGAACCTTTTCGTGCAGCAAAAAGGTTCCAACAATCTCAGAGTACTTGTCTGTATGAATGGAGAATGCAAAAAAAGTTTCAGGAAAAGCGAAACGCTTACTTTAACGATCTAGATTGTTCCCTCCCTGCCCACAGTACGCAATGTATTTCCAGTGTACAACGATAAAAATGCTTAAAAGTGCGGCATGCATTTTTTTCAGCATTCTTATTACGTCAATGCCCTGTAGAACAACATATAGTCAAACTCTATCGGACTGAACAGAAAGTGTTCTTGAACAGAGGTTTCACGAAGCCAAGAAGTTACATTTTAGCCTCATCTAACCAGAATGTCTTCTTCTAAATGTTTTTCTTAAGTGGGACTTTCATGACTTTCTTTCCATTCTTCCATAGAGGTCAGATTTGTGGAATGAACAACTTTTAAGGAGGTTCAGTTTGTATTCTTTATACTCCCCATTTTGTCTCGTCTTCAGCAGTTTCAGGTTGTTGCGACTGAAAACGTGAACCCTGTGGCTCTAGAGGCTAACGTAGACTGCGCCTTCGCCACCGAAAAACTGGATGGCACTTGCTGCTACGTCGCTGTTTATCAAGGTGTGTGCCTCTCAGAGTATTGACTCTATAGGGCTCTAGATCAGATCAGGGGTGTCAAGTCAAAAGGACCTGCGGGCCAAAAAAAGAAAAAAAAAGTATTTATTTCACCTACTCCACAATAAACAAATTAAATAGATTTGTTGCTGTAAATTATTCTAGATCCAAAATTTAAAGGGTTTTGCAGGTTTGCTTTAATAAAATAAATTTAGTTAATTTTCTATTAGCAAAATGTACAATTTATTTATTTAGAGCATGGTAGCAGTATAAAAAAAACACATGAACAAGGACTGCAAAAGACACATTTCTTTTGTCTTTTGTCTACTCCTGCTCGAAAAGGAGTAGGAAGAAGTAAGAAACTTATGAACTTCTTCCCCATAAACTTATGCCATATTTTCAGATGGACCCTCATTCTGATCAATTAAAATCAGAATTTAGGTCATGCTTTCTTTGAAAATGCTTGTTAAATTTAGCAGAGGGACAGATTTGTATCATTCTTAAACTGAAGTCAGGTGCCATACACAATCAGTCGAGAGCATGCAAAATGGCTCCCGGGCCACAGCTTGGACACCTCTGCTCTAAAGTTTCATTGTTTCAGGAAAAAACAAAAAATCTGGGGTTTTTTGCTTAGACCTTAAAGCTTTGTGGAATTGTCTGTGTTAATAAACCCAATGATATTATTATAAAAGGTGATTAGAGAGGCTTTTTGTTGACGTTATGACTGTAGTTGTCTGTTTTTATTAGGCCAGTTTTACCTCTGGGCCAGGTTGGACAGGAAGCCCAACAAGCAGGCAGAGAAGAGGTTCAGGAAGCACCAACATACTCACAAAAGCTGTAAAGGTACCGTCACTTTAGCTAGGTACACGTTTCCCATGCTCCAGTGGTTTGGACTAATTAATAGGAACAACAGAGTTCTGATGATTTATCTCAGCATTTTGGATTTTCTTCCAGATTTCTCCTGGAATGTTGAGGAAGATTTTAAAATGGTGCCCGAGTCGTGGATTCCTGCTCACAGAGTCAAACATAGCAACGGACATCCCATTCCTGACGAGCACGGACACATTCCAGGTTCTGATGCCTTCTATCGTAAAGAAAAAAAAAAGTCCAGTTTTAATTCAAGGGTTTAGTTTATAAGAATATGAGAGAAATTATCAGATATTTATATAGTTCTGTAGTTTAAGTTCAACAGAACAGAAAGTGAAAATTAATTCAAAACTGCCATTTTTTACTCAACGTTGGTAAGACTACAGTGGGATATTAGAATCTGAATTGCTTTTAAAGCTGCAGTATGTAACTTTTATTAAAAAAAAACATGTTTTGAAACTGTCATGACAGAAAAAAAAATCTACCTCCTCTGCCTCTTTCCAGGGCAATCTAGAAACAACCAATCAGAGGCAGGAGGAGGGTCGTAGCGCTGTCAATCATTGACTGTGTGAAGTTACCTGCTACGCTACAGTTTCTGGTAGCAGAACCTGCTGAGAATGCTAAGGCTAGTTAGCATAGCCACCGTTTTCCAGTAACGATAAAACAGGAGGTTGATTAGCAGCACTAAGACCCGCCTCCTGGCTCTGATTGGTTGTCAGAAGCGGTGCATTTCTTCAGACGGCAATAGCAGCACAGCAAGGAGCTGGAGGAGTCAACATTTTCACAGATTATCTGTCTCACATTTTTTAACAAATATGTAAAGAAATATAATTTTTATAAACGTTGCATATAGCAGCTTTAATGTGTTCAAGAAGGAAAGTAACAGTATTCAACGGTTTGAAGCATTAACACATCGCCAAAGTAAGGCAAGACATCAGCAACTGTTGATGTCCATCAATACAGGAAGGGTTTCTAAAGTCATTTCCTGAAAATATGAAGTATATTGTTCTACTAAGAGAGAGATTATCCACATTTAAGACAGACCGTACTGGCCTCAGTTAGCACTTTGAGCGTCTGAGTTCATCGGGGGACAGTTAGGAAACGGCCGAACACGTTGCTGCCGAGTTTCGACAAAGATGGCTGTTGATGGTGCAACTGCAGGCTGGGTCCCGGTGCAGAAGAGCAACAAGCAGTACTGCTGGCACTCCTCCGTGGTGGATTATGAGCTCGGGGTGGCTCTGGTTCTGAAGCCTGGCTGCGACGACGACGACCTGCTGGAGATCACAGCGCTTCCACTGGCAGACCTCCAGGAGCAAACGCTGGAGCTCATCGGAACCAACGTCAACGGAAACCCATACGGTGAGGCAGCTGAGCGCCGGCCGCTTGGGTCCGGCGGGAGGCATAGCTGGAGTTCACTGGACCGTGGATTATTATTGCTTTTTCTTCAGTTTTATTATTATCATTATTTTTAATTTTGTTTTTGTCTCTAATAATCATTCTGCATGCAACCTATGTTTCTTGGACCTCAAAAACCTTTCTTTTTTTTTTTTCAGGATTACAGCCTACAAAGTAACGTCTGTTTTGTTACACTTAATGAGATTTTTTAATGGCATGAAAAAAAAAGCAGCCCCACACACACAGTTGGTCATCTGAGAATGTTTTGAGTAATTTGGCCTAGCATTGGAAAACAGGAAATTATGACTTTTCTAACTTTTCTTGTTATTTTAATCACTATGATTCCCTTTGATCTTTAGCATCTTAGAGCTTATGAATTATTACAGACACAGATATAAAAGACCATCAAAGACCCTTTAACTGGCCTGAAATATTATTGGCATTTGAGAGCAGAGCTTTACATACAGTGAATGAAAAAAAACAAAACAAAAAAAAACAAAGAAAACATAAATGTTTTTTCTCACTGTTTGAATTTAAATAAGGCCAGATTGTCTTTTATATTAGGTCATTTACAGTTACTAGAACCACTTATTTTTTTTCTAAATGCCACAACAGTGAGAGAAAATGTGCCAGAGGTTTATTAAGTTCTTGAACATCAGAAGTTTACACACATTTTCTCAGTATTTGATAGAATTGCCTTGATAGGAAAGACAAAAAGAGAAGTATATTTTTGCTAAAAATCTCAGAAATTTTCTAGAAAACAAAACATGGAGATTTCTGAGTTTGAAAAATCCTAGATTTCTAGAAAAAAAGTTAGAAATTTCAGAGTTTCAAAAGTAAAAAAAATTCCACTGAGAAATGTCCATATATATATATATATATATATATATATTTTTTTTTTTTTTTTCCCCCAAAAAAAAGTCTGAGATTAATCTAAAAATTTCAGCGTTTTTTTTTGTAAATTTATTATTTTATTTTATTATTTCTATCTACACTGGCCCTAATGCACCGCTGATTTAGCAAATGAAAAATCTTATAATGCATAATTATGTCACAGATATGTGAATTAAAATAAAATCCCAAATTAGAAACATTATCTAGAAGTGGTGTGCCCATTAGTCGCACTAGTTAGTGCCAGGCGCTTTGGTAAACAAACAATCTGAGAATTTTTTTGTCCATCTCTCTTTTGCACAACTTTTCTTCATTCTTAAGTGAATTTTGCAGACACAGTTTTAATAAATTGGCATGCCTATTTTCTTAAATATTTTTCAGTTTTAAAATTCAGCTTTTCACTGTGGTCAGAATGTACCTTCATCAACCCTGAACTGTACTTAATATAAAAAATATAAATAAATCCAGCTGATGTGAAGGCGACGTTTTTCATACCGACATTTAAAACGACTTAATGCCTTTCATGTACATCCTAGTCGTCTGCTCTGTTCAGGACTGGGCAGTAAGAAGCAGCCCATCCACTGCCTGGTTCCACATGGCAGCATTCCGGTTAGGAACCCTCCGCCTGTCAACTTCCAGCTGCTCAGCTCCTGGTTCCAGGAGAACTGTGAAGGTCGAGTGGAGGGCATCGTTTGGCACTGCAACGACGGCACACTGATTAAGGTGGGGGAGCCAATATTCTGCCACTGAGGCTATGTTTAGGTTTCTATAAAAACATTTTCAAATGTTTTAAAGGAGCAGTATTTTGTATGATCGACTTTTTTGAGCTTTACATATAATGTTATTCCTGCATCATAAACATATCTGGAGTGTTGCTTTGACTCTTTCATGCATGTTTGATGAATCCTTTAATTTTCATGGCAACCATTCAACTGTGCAAAACGCCTGGGTGGACCTAGCCCCGCCTTCAAGAAGAAGCTCCTCCTCCGAGCTGCTGTTTCCAAGCTTCCCTCTGCCATGACTCCCTCACTCAGCTCCTTCAGACTAACCAGCAGCAATTAGCAAACACCTGGTGGAACTGAGCATCTGCTGAGCTCATTATAGGAGCTACTTCACTGGTAAAAACGTTATTAAAGGGTTAATAGAGGAGCCATGTTGTAAAGACTTCCTGAAGGCCGAGTTTGAGAAAAAGCAGGAGTTTCTTAAAAAGACAGAGGCCCAATTTCAAGAAGTTAAGTTAAAAGGTCAAATTTCTTTTTAAGGCATTTGATATATGTATATAGCATTTTTATAACAACTGAAGTTAAACATTTCTTAATTGTGCTATAAAATGGCAATATATTGCTGGGAAATGCATAATACTGCCTTTTTCATTTTGGGAAATCAGTAATTGGCCAATAGTTGCACATGAAACCGATCTTATCTCCCTCGACAACCACCAGGTCATGTGCACACGTGTGCCCTTAACAGTAAGTTCCACCATTTCCAGCTTAAGAACTTTGTCGCTATTTTTAGTGACTTTTCAGACGAACAAAAAATAAATAAATAAAAAATCGGTATCGGCCAAAAATTGTAATCGTTTTTTAAAGATCATTGGTCAGCCAGAAAACCTTGCTATCAGTGGCGCCCTACTTTGCATCTCTGAAGCTGGTTGGTTGAGTCAGTGTGTGTTTATGTTTGCAGATCCACCGGCATCACCTGGGCTTGAGGTGGCCGGACGGTGAAACTCGCCTCGGCAGCAGACCCGCGGTGGTCCGCCTCGGGGGAGCGTCCGCAGCCTACAGCGACAGCGAGGGCTTGTTGTCATGGTTTTCCCCACTGAACGGACAGCGCTTCAGTCGACTTCAGGACGTGCACTTCTAGCCGTAAACCTCTGAGACGACAAGGATGACGCTCTCTAACAGAAAAAATATCTTTGGAGAACAGAATTAGCAGAAAGTCTTAATAAAAAAAAAAAAAAAAGGTTTTCCATGGACAGAATCCTCATTCTGAAGGTGAAATATGAAGATTCAACCAAACAGTGTTTCAGATTGAAATATAAAGACGGTTTGTAATAGTCTTTGAAAAATAAGTGCATGACTTTAATGTATTATTGTAAATACTGTACATACAATCTTCTGTTGTGTGATGAATAAACGGACACTTCTGACCATTCAAAATGAACTTATTTTAATTGGAAAATACAGAGGAGTTCCTTATAAATAATTACAAAACTATAACTCTGTAACAACACAGCTGTTGTTGAAAAAAACAAAAACAGTAAAAAAAAGTGCTGCTTGGTTGTTTCTCCTGACTTTGATAGTAAAAGAAAAAAAACAGAACATAATTAGAATAGTAGCAAATTCTTTGTAGTAAAACAGTCTGGGCAACCATGCGTTAGCTGATGGACACGCTGGGCATTTCAGCCGTCACACCAAACTGATCGCACACCTTCCTCAGCTGCTCCTCCAGCAGGATGTTCTTCTTCACCTCCAGGTTGTAGTTGTATTTCAAATCCTCCAGCTCTTCGAAAAAGTTCGGGTCGAAGTTCCCCAGCTCCTTCCTTAGCTTTCTCACCTCTGCTTGGAGTTTAGATTTCTGGCTTTCGGCAGCTTGTAGGAGCCTTTTCAGGTTCCCATGACCTTTGAATGCAACATCTGAGATCAGGGTTCGCTTCCCATTAACCTCCACTACACAGCTAGAAGGACTGAGAGCACATCACTGAGTCATTCCTCTCTCTTGACAATCAACAGGACTATCTGAGTTTGCCAGAAGAATGCTATTTACCTAATTTCACTTTAGTGGAAGGTTTTGGGGGAAAGGAAATGTTGCTGTGGGATTGTTTTTCAGTACAATTCAGTTATAATTTGATCTCCTGACTCTATGGGACCAGTCTGAGGTATGGCCCATTTGTTGAAAAGAACTCCACACCAGTGTGCAGCGCAAAGTCCACAAATGCTACATCTACACAGCAGGCAAATCAGATTTTTTTATTTTTTTTTATGATATCTGGCTTTTTCACAGCAGTCTGAACGACCCATTTCCGATCTTTTCAGCCCCAAATGATGCGATTTATGCCACTTCCATATGTGGTGCTAATTCAGTCTGAACAGTCTTTTCACATTTTGTCTGACTTTTGTGTCACCAACGTGAGACATAAGCCATAATTCTGCACCAGAAGAAGTCAGTTCCTGTAAATATGGACGAAGACAGTGGCTGAAAATGACCATATCCGGCTAATCATGAACTTATGAAAGAAGTCTGTCAGTGAAGCGCATCACATCACAACCCCACCACTCTTAGCTCCGCCTATGCATCCAAGCAGGCCTCTGTACGGAAGTTGCAGTTAGTGCTAGACTAAATATCGTTTTGTTGTGATTTTGTGACAGCACCGTCAGCTCCTATTTCTGAATAAACTCTAACAGTGAGCAATAAACAGCTCAATCCATTATTCTGTAAACAGAGCGCTGCTGTGTGACATCAATGATGTTCTTATTGGGACGCGGGTTGCTTCAGGGTGGTAAACCGTTCTCATTGCGGTATGGTTTCATTAGCAGTGTGAACGACCGCGCAGAAAAACAAACATCGGAATTAAGCATGGAACCCTGCTGTGTGAACAAAGCTTTACACATGGACGAGTGAGTCTAGTGGAGAAGAACCTAGCAGACCTGCAGAAAGTCCTGACCTCAATAAGACAGAACACTTCTGAGATGAATTGGAGCAGAGACCTTCTTGTCCAACATCAGTGGACCTTCCAGATGCACTTGTGGGAGAATGGTCAAAATTTTCCTTGTAGAAAGCCTTTTTGGAAAGGCTGAAGCTAAAACATTTTGGTGGGCCGACTACGTTAAAAATCATGAGTAAAGGAAAGTGACTTTTGGCAACATAGTAATTAACCAACAACAGAATGTGCACGAGGTGCTTGACTAGATTAAGTTCAAGTCACGTCACGGTGAGTGTTTTTGTTAAAGAACAGCATTAGTATAGTCGGGGAAAAGTGAAGATTCACCAGGTTCTGGAGAAGCTCCAGCATCCTGCTCCGGGTCGTCATTCAGCTTCTGTTTCGGCTCCATGGTCGTCCTCTCTGGCTCGGCACTCTCCAGTCTTCAGACAAATAAATATGAGTTTAGTTGCATCATCAACTGGTCATCTCCCTGATTAAGTGTGTGTTCATGCAGCATCTCGAGTTTAAGATTCAGATAAATTCTATTTGACTTTTAAAGAATTTCCCAATGATCACTAACCTTTATGAAAATTATGTTTCTCTTGATTTGTATGAGCATCCATTCCCTTAGACTTTCCCATATGTTGCATAACAAACACAAACTTCACTGGGATTTTATATCATAGATCAACACAAAGAAGTTCATGACTACACTGGAAGGAAAAAAGAAACATATGCATTTCTGTCCCTCTTCACTCTAATACCCCTAATTAATCACCACTAGCTTCTGGATGGTGATCACTCTTTGTAAACACAGACAATGCAACAAAATATGTAAATGTCAACTTTTAGAATGTTTCTTCTCACTTTTATTCAATAATTATTACTATGATTTAGAATGAATGCTAAACTGATTTTAGTTGCCCATGAGGTCTGTGTGGTAATATATTATTAATTTAATCATCAGATGCTCCTATTACAATATAGTACCAGACAGTAAAAATTCTTCACCACAATCTTCTCTTTTGATTATAAGAAAATGTGTATTTTTTTAAATTAATCACACATAAAATTTTATATCACTCCAATTGTAGTTCTTAGTTCCTTTAGTCTTTTTCAGACACTTACTTGTCCATTTTGTAGTTGAAAAACACTTTGAAAAACACTGACCTAGTAAACCATTTGTGTTTTGTGTAAGTCTGCCCCAATAATGCTAACAAAGCTAGCTCAAATAGAAACATTTTTTATTCAAATGAAGCATCTACACCTTAGGAGTCCATTTTTCCCCCCACAGTGCCTGTTTTACAATACGCTCCAAATACATGTGCAGTGATGATGGAAAAAAAAAAAAAAAATCACATAAAGATAATTTACATACCTGACAGCTTGGAGATCCTTGGAGCTCCCCACATTAGTCTTTGGAGCTGCTGGAAACTTTTGTAACACGTCAACCTAAATAAGCAACAAACAGAGGCATAAAAGTTTACCTCCTGTCGTCATCGGCAAGAAAGTTTTTTTTTTCTTGTATAATTATACAACATACAATTAAAATCATTTCTAGGGGGTGCGCTGTGGTGGCGCAGGGGTTAAGCACAACCCACATACGGAGGCCTTAGTCCTCGATGCAGCTGTCGCAGGATCGATTCCCGGCCCTGGAGACCCTTGCTGCATGTCTTCCCCCTTCTCTCATTACCCACCTTCCTGACAATTAACTATCAAATAAAGGCCACTAGAGCCAAAAAAATCTTAAAAAGAAAATAATAATAATTTCTAGCAGTAGTAATGTTTCCAGTCAGTCTGTTCCGACTCGACTGATTATCTGGTACCTGATCTTGGAGCTGCCTTGCCCGTGTCTCGGCCCACTCCTCGCGCCTCTTGGCCTCTTTGAGCTGCTGTTTGAGCTCTGACATGCTGGAGGTCTTCTGGGAGAGCTGCTCCTCCAACTCCTTCATCTTGTTCTCAAACATCCTGCCAGTCCAACACACAGTCTTGTGGATACAAGGTTTTCCCTTAGTTAAGTCTCAGCTCACTTACCTATAAGTTTTAGACCTTTTCACGTTTAAGACTAAAACTTAGACTTCATGATGACTTTTTAAGACCTTTAAGACCTGTTATACAGCTTGCTTTCACCAATAGTTTTCTTCTTGCATAAAGACCAGATTTGTGGAGTCCGTTAACAATGCTGTCCAATCGTGTTGTGTTACATCCCAGTAAAACAAATTCCATTTTTTGTTGTGTAACATCCTAAATTGTGGCAGATTTCTAGGATTGAGGGTGTGAATACTTTTGCAGTGCTCTGCAGATTTTGCTAACCTGGCAACAACAGTGGCCCTGGAAGCTTTGCCTTCAGGTCCCACAGCGGCAGCTTTGGACAGAGCCGCTCGCAGCTTCTGCCTGGTTTCCTCCAGCTCAGACTCCAGCTTCTCATTGGTCGCCTCCAGACTCGTCCTGCTCACTCTCAGCCTCTCCGCCGCCTCCACTTCCTGCCCAAGCGCAACGCGGACACTCAGACGAGACCATGGACGAGAAACTGGCACTCGGAAAACTGATGGAACATAAATAAAAAGTCACCCTTTGGATCTCTCTGCGGAGGCGCTCGTTTTCCACCACGATCCTCTCCAGTCCTTTGGTTTTGGATTCCAGTTTTGCGCTCAGCTCAGCTTCGCTTCGATGTTTCAGATTCTCATAGTCAGCCTGGAAGAAAACCATTTTCCTGTCATCTGCAGAAACAAAACCTGGAAACAAAATCCGCGTGAAGCGGAAAGCAAACATCGTGCCAACCTTCAGCTTTTTGTTTTCCTTCTCCAAAGCGGCAACTCTGTCTTGCTCTGCACGGCTGCTGGATTTCTTCAGCGCCTCGTTCTCCCTCTGCACCCTCTCCACCACCTTCTTCATCAGACCAATCGTCTTCTCCAGCTCAGGGACCGTTTTGCCGCTGAAACCAGCCTGATGGAGAACAGGCTTTAAGGAAAATGTTGAACCTTAAAGCTGCAGTAGGTAACTTATAAAAAAAATGTTTTTTACATATTTGTTAAAACTTTCAATGTCATAACAGTATAAGGTTTATACATGTGAAAAAACTGGAGCTCCTCTGCCTTTTCCCAGTGCGCCCAGTGCAAACTGCAGAAATGCACCACTCAATTTGAAACAACCAATCAGAGACAAGAGGAGGGTCTTAGCATTGTCAATCACTCTCATGCTCCCCGCCTTTCAACCTTTGCGAAAGCTGGTCCACCACGACGCAACCTGCCAAGAATTCTAAGGCCAGTTAGCATGGCCACCGATGATGGCAGATGAACGATTTTTCAGGAACGGTGAGTTGTTTTTCCACCATTAGCACATTGAACAGCATTGATTGACAGCGCTAAGACCCTCCTCCCAGCTCTGATTGGTTGTTTTTGACCGGGAGCTGTGAATTTATTCAACGGCAACACTAGCTCAGGGAGGAGGAGTTCGATTTTTTCACTATGACATTCATAGTTCAACAAATGTGTTAAAAAATATAGATATATTTTGAAAACTTACATACTGCAGTTTTAAGTTGCTTTTATCAATTCAAATTAAATTATGTTAAATTATGTTCCTGGAGTGTTTCTAAAACAAAACAAAAAACATCTGTCTGCACAGTAAAGCAAAGCTCTCTTACTCCCCGTAGATGTGCCAGCTTCTTCTCGGCATCCGCACTCTCCTGTTTCAGAGCCTCACACATCTCCTTTAGGTCTGCAACCTGATTCTGTAGAAACAGAAACAGAAAAAAAAATAATTATATATATATATATATATATATACAGTCATGATTAAAAAAGAAAAAAAAAGCACACCTGCTTTGAATTATAGAGTCTTACTTAAAGGATCTGAAACAAAACATATTCATGTGTTAGAATGGCCCAGTCAAAGTCCAGACATAAACCCCATTGAGAATCTGTGGTGAGATGTGCCACGCCCCAGCAAATTCACCTCAAAGACAAAGGCTGCAATGCTGAGAAAAAAATGTTAATCACCAAACACAGCAGCTGCCCTGGCTTCAACCTGTTTGACCTGCTGACCTCAGGGGGGCGCTACAGCTGCATAAAAACAAAAACACACTGAAAAGTTGCTTCTTCCCAAAACAAACGAACACGCTCAATGCTCATATGGTGGTTATGTGTATGTGTGCATGTATATATTAATTTATTACAATGTTTGCACTATTTGAGTTGAATTTATATTACAGCACATGTGTACAGTGACAAACAATAAATTCAGTTTTTCCCCAAGTATTATAAGCCTGGCGGGCCACCAGGCTAAAAGTTGTTTATTTTATATTTTTTATGTTTTAAGACTTTATTACGGTGGCTTGAAGGTGTAAATGGCTTAACAGGCAGCAAACAGGTGCAAATATGCAGCGTTTTATTTGTAATTGCAGCAATGTGTTTTTGATTCTAGCATTTTATTTATGATTGAGTCCTTTTTTTGTTTGCATTAGTTTTGTTGATTGATGGTTTTTACTTCTATTTTCTGTTATTACAGCAATTTTTTTGGTTTGCATCATTCTCTGTTGCATTTGTTTTTTTGTTTTCTACATGTGATTACACCTGGTTTTGCTGTTTGCTGCACCGTTTCACCTGTTTGCAGCTCGTTTAGCCATTTGCTGCGTGTTTGCACCTGTTGGCTACCGTACCTTATAGTTGGTGTTCATGTATTAACCTTCCAATCTTCCAATAACACATAAATATCAAGTGATATTTTCTAATTTCCTGTCAATTTTAAACATTTTTTAACTCAAAAACACAGTGGGCTGCTTAATGAATGACTGCTCTAATGTCTACCACCAGGCTTAGCAAGTTTTCCGGGGGAAACCCTGAAATTCTAATTCTAATTTCCCAAGAGCCCCACCTCAGAGTCTTTAGGCCTCCAATTGTTAGTGAAAAAACAAACAAACAAACAAACAAAGAAACAAACAAACAAACGACTCCAAAAAAAAAAAAAAACGCAAAACAAGCAAGGCTCATCTTGATTGATCTTTCTAAAAACAGACTCGAGCAGCACAACTTAGCTCTTGTAAAGCATGGTGGTGGAGGAGTTTTGCAGTTGTGGAACTGGGTCACAGAATCAACAACAGACTCATCTGTTTAACGCAGCACAGAAATCTGTCAGACAGCTGGAGTTTGGACCACACTGGGTCTTGAAACCATCCAGCTGTGCAGGAAATCTCCAGCAATTGAGGGCATGTTGTAAAGAAGAGATTGTAAAGAAGAGAGTTGAAATTCCTCCATGACGATGTAACTCAATACTGGAAGTTATTGCTGCTTACAGCGGATCTACAAGCTTTTAAACCATGGGTTATTGGGATTTTTTTTTTTACACACGTCTTCATTAAACAATGACAGTATGGAATCAGTTTTGTGCTTCTTCATCTGAATATTTTTAAATCCTTTAAAAGACAAGATCTCTTTATTATATCCTAATGTCTAAAACCATAAAATTAAAAGGTGTTCTTTCTATTTCCAGTGAAATAAAAAAGTAGGCCTGACGCCATAAACATTAAATCAGTTAATCGCATGATAAATTAAAAGAAACTCAAAAGTTTGAATTTGCTTTATTTATCAGTTTTCTCTTTTCTCTCTTTCTACCAAAACTGATCTTCAGTCTGGTGATTTGGTCTCAACTATCCCTTTTGGGTTGGTCATACCTTCAGCCTGGGTAGATCTTGGTTGGCCTGTTCCAGCTGGAAGCGCAGCTCCAAGTTCTCTGAGGCCAGCTTGAGGTTTTCCTTTGAGATGTCCTGATCTCTCTGTGATGGGGTCCTGGTCCCGCGTCCCGAAGTCTAAAGAACGGCAAAGTCTCAGAATGAGCCACACACGTCCAACGGTTGAGTACCGACAAAATGCAGGGGAGGGAAAAGCTTTAAGAAGGAAAATGATTAACAGTAACTGTGTTTCCGTTGACCATATAACTTGATATTCTGAAAATATATTTGCAATTTTGAGAAAAAAATAATATTACTTTTTGATAAGTTTTGTCACTAAGATGAGATTGATTTTTTGGCTTTATCTAAATTGGGTTATTTTGCAAAACTGCAATGGCAACACTTTTTTGCACATGATCAACAGCCAGATGTTTGCCACTGCTTGAAACCATGAAGAAGAGGACAGGAAGTGGTTAGACGACGATGGCACAGCATGTTTTTTAATAACTTGCCTCATGAACAAACTTATTCCTTTTCGACATTAGCAGAATATTGACAAAGTCGATCCCTAACATTCCCAAATTTGAAACATTTGGAATGGAAACACAGCTAGTGCCTTAAAACCACAAACGTCTGTGTTTTATGGGGGAATTTTATGTGACAGGCCAACACAAATGTGGAAGGAAAAGTATATGTGGTTTTGAAAAGTGGCAAAAAAGAGGCTTGAAAACTGATGTTCCCATTCTGTCTTCTTCCAATCTTAGAAAGAACAGCCTGGTAAAAACCAGCCTGCTGTTCTACGCTTTGCTTCCTACAGAGGGTCTGAAGCCTCGGCTACTGAGAAATGATCGCTTCCTGGAGGCATGGACTTTGTTGCAGTTTTAAAGTTCACCCAATGACTAACATTTTTGGGTGTGACGTATATAATACAGACTACAATTCAGAAACAGCGGAGAAAATCGACGTCATCGTTCACAGTTTCTCCCTCTGTTCGCTGATTGGCTTGGTTGAAATTCTACCAGAAAATTCACTTCAATGGGAGAAATCATACACGGATCAGTGGAGATCAGAATCGAGCAGAAATGTGTAGGGAGGCCATGGCCAGGATGCAAAGGATGGGCAAAAGTTTCAGAGTTTAGACCCAGAAAGACTTTACACTGAAAGGTGGTTCTACAAAGTATTTACTTCAGAAAGCTGAATGCAAAAGAACACATAATTTCAGCCATGTTTTGTGTTGGCCTCTCACATAGGTTCTTAATAAAATATGCTAAAGTTTCTGTTTGTGATGATCAAGGGATAAATACAAAGAGCAAGTGGAAACCTGAAGGCTGTGATGGACAATGACAGGGAGGAAACGCTAACGAGACATTTCACTGGCTGTGTGTAGCTCTGGTTCTGCCATGTCTAATGCTATCACAGCTCTACCACCTCAGCAGCCAGGGCTTAAAGGAGGGCTTGGGGGATACACAGGCTGGAATACCTTCTGATACTTCACAACTTCCTGTTTTTGTGTTTGTTTGCCCCTTTTTGCGTGGACAATTCTCTCCGGGCGTTTGCTCAGAGTGATACTAGAATCAACATCAGGATCAGCTGAGAAAGAATTCTGGTCATCTTCCTGTACTTCCGTTCTTGTCGTCACGTCTTCTTCTTTCTCTTTCACCTTTTCTTCGGCATTCTGGGTCCCCTCCGGGATAACTCCGACATCATCATCATCATCGGGATCCATGCCTTCACTATCTGGGTCAGGATCGCCCGGTTTCTTCCTGCTTTCGCTCATTCCACCGGCTGTCGTTGCCTGTGTTGCAGACGGAGGCGAGATGGATTCCGTCCTTTCTGACAGATCATCAGAATCGGCACCATTCCCTTTTGTGTCAGGCGGTTCATCCTGTTCCACATGCTCCGTAACGTCACATCCAACAGAGATGCTTTCTTCATTTTCTCCAACAACTGCTGCTGTTTGCCTTTCATCTTCCAGGCGATCCGCATCAAGGTCCTCTCCTCCACCCGCCTGGCTCTGCGTGGGCTCCCCTTGTTGGTCAAGGGCGCCTCCTGCGGGGTCGGGGGTCTCAGGAAGCTGACAGCACGATGCTCCGTCCTCAACATCAAACGTGAGTGAACAAATCCCACTAAGTGCCCGGGAGGAGAAGTGTCTCTCCTTTGCAGGCAGTGAATCAGATCAAACCCAGGAGGAAGATGAAGAAACAGAGGAAGACTGATGAACAGATCGCTAAACATCTCCAGACCTTCAAACAGAGCATAGGCCAAGTACTACATCTTGAGGTAAATGCGATGTCCTGCCATGCTTGTGAAATATGTTGCTCATATTCATGTCTTCCAGGCGAGCTCTTAAACAGAAGAAATGCTGGTTAATACAGCATAAATATGTTCTCTGTTGTTGACTTTGCTCCCAGATTCCAGTCCTCCGAAACAAGAGAAAGAAATGTCAATGTCAAATAAACTATTAATCTTCCATTTACTTTAGTGCTTTGATGGTAAAACACCAGAACAATGTTCCTACCGGACTGCTCCTTTTGACTAAAAAGGAGAAATGAGGACTTCTTTCCATTAGCGAGGCCAAAACCAATTCTTTTTTTTTTTTTAATACCTGACCTCTTTCGTTTATTACTTCAGCTTTACCTGCGAATATGAGCTTTGTTTTAACGAGTAATAATTCAGGGACATCTGATATGAGATAAAAAAAAAGTCAAATGATTGTATTTGAGCAATAAATATGCAGCTTAAACACTTTACCGAGGGTCTGGAAGAGGGTTCCTTGGATATCTGCCTCTCTAAGGAGTGGAGTCTCTCCTCTAGAAGATGGTTCTTTGACATAAGATTATCCATGGCATCATCACGAGGCAAGGCCTGCTGCTGCCTGCACATTCAACACGACAGAAAAGGAACTTTTTACAAATATAAGTCTGAACCTTTCATTCTCACACCTCTAAAGAAAATCCGGTGCAACGAAATGCCTTTCAAAGTCTACTTATTTCATGTGCATGATTTAATCTCAGCTGTCCTGTGAGAAGATATGAATACTTTTTTTTATAGCTCCATTGTAAAATAGTAATTTCTCATTATCTATTAAGGCTCTGAACATTCTACATAGATAAAATGCACATACCGCTCATAAACATGTTGAATTTGCCTGATATGAAAATATTGGTTTGTGTTGGAAACTTCTCTTTATTTCAAACTTGAGACATGTATCAAGAGGTTAGCCTAGCCTTTATGTTTTCTAAGCTAAAAGTAGGAGTGCACCAATTGCAGTTTTCTTACCAATCACCGATCTTTAAAAAGCCAGACTGCTGATTCCTTTTTTTTGGTTGATACTGAAAGCTTCTCTCCATTTCAAACGTGCCCGAGACGTATCAAGAGGTTAGCCCATCATGTATGCTAACGTTTTCCAGGCTAAAAATAGGGGTGCAGAACGTGCACTGACTGAAGTTTTCAGGCCGATTACTGTACTTTGAAAAGTCTGACCGGCCAATTCTGATTTTTGTTGATACTGAAAATTTTTCTCCATTTCCCAAGCCATGTATCAAGTGGTTAGCCTAGTGTATCCATTGTAGTTTTCTGGCCAATCAGTTCAGTATTTTAAACTTGAAAAGCTGAGATGTTCCCTCTAAGCTAGCTATTACACCACTTGAGAACCATTTGCGAGATTTTTTGATTAATGGAAAGATGGACAATAGCTGTTTCTGTACAGTAATCTGTGCATAAAATGTTCATTAGTGTCTCATTTTATGTCACATTGCTTTAATTTTACTTTTGCCCACTGACAGATGGGTCATATTCCAAACACCCATCCATTCATCCCTTGTAGACATTATTGAAAAGGTTCTAGCTATCATTGCTTATCACAGTTTTTCCTTCCACTCAACTTTCCATAACGCTCTAAACAGCCAGGTTCTTTTTCAGTGACATTGTTGATTGTTAGTGTTGTCTGCTGGATAAAGCAGTGTTCCCCATAAATGTGTAGGCCATTCTATATACACAAGAGTTTGTATTATATGTTATTTTTGTATTTAAATCATTAATACTGTTAGTGTTTGTAAGGTTATGAGTTTATTAGAAGACAAATCTTGTTTTTTTTATTAGCAATAGTTCATAGTTATCAAAATTAGTAGAAATAAATGCCTATATCTCACTGTATCTAATTTGTTGATCATTCAATGATAATGTGATTCATTAAGATGTCACTGCACATCAAATTCCAAAACTGTCCCACTCTTTCATATGGTTCATAGTCTCTGAACATGTAGCGTGGACGTTCAAGTCAACTTCTGCCAGCAGGTGGCACAATTGAGTCCGAGTCAAATGTTAAAGGTCCTGTCAAACGCTTGACCTCGCCATGTTAGTGGCAGCAAGGTGTTAGACGGCAGACTCTTCAGTCTGCAGATATCAGATCGAACCCTCAAGAAGAGCGGAGCACAGCGTGTGAAACGTCCGTCTGAAACGCCGACACGCAGAACGTTAACCGTCGCCTCCCTGACCTGACGTCTGCGTCGCAAGCGGCCTTCAGTTGGCTCTCGCAGCTTAATGAGAATCTACAAACTCAGCGACGTTGACTCCAGAGTCGAGTAAAGGTCGTCTCTAAAGGTCATTGGTAAAGCCTTGGGTCTCTGAGGAGGCAGCTGGGACCAATAAAACTGTCTGACCGACAAGTTCGGAAACCAGAGCCCTTCCGGAAGTTCGCAGCTCCTGTCGGATAAATGATCAGCTGGTTTAGTAGGAATCAGAAATATCTCGGCTGCCTCCGTCCAACTACTTATGCTAATAAGTAACACTTTTTTTTTTATATAATGTAAGATGTTTGATTTCAAAGAAGACAAGTAATAGCAAAAATATTAGTGTCTAGATGTGAAAAGGTGAGAGTAACATACCCCCAAAACAGCTGGTTCTGCATAGTGTTGACTCATGGAAGTGGATTAAAACCAGTCTGACAGTTATTGGATTTGTATTTATAAATGGGGCTTTATTATATACTGTCCAGGCATGTAGTGCCTTTTTACAGCACAATCAAGTATGGTAACTAGGTTACCTTCAGTTATTATAAACATGATCTATATGTCAAAGATAACTTTAAAGAAATTTGACTTCACAATTTGGCACCTTGAAATTGGCTTTTTGTCTCTTTAAGAAGCTCATTATTGCACATTTAGCTTATTTGAGAATATTTTGGTAATTTTTGTCGATTTGTGGATTTTTATCAATATTTATTTGGCTAAATGTGGTGTAAAATTTTAATCCTGAAACACCATTAAAACAAGGGGCATTGAAATACTGTCTATATGATGCCACATGTAGTCTATTTGAGAATATTTGGATCATTTTTTGATTTTTTTTTAAATGAATATTTATTTTGCTAAATGTGGCATAACATGACAGTTGGACACAGTAATATGATTCCATATGCAAACTTTACTATCTGTGAATATTTTGATTTTATATATATATATATATATATATATATATATATATATATATATATATTTTTTTTTTTATGTATTATGTGACATTTAATAACATTTTACCATTTTCTATTCCAAAAGCATTTAATCTTGGTATATGGAGATAAATGCACATTATTACAAATGTAGACTTATTCATCTGAGAACATTTTGGTCATTTCTTGATTAATTATTGATTTTTTAAAATGATTTTTATGATGACAAACATAAAAAATTACTTTTAACTTATCAGGATAGTTGAATTCAGTCAACACCAGAGCTGACACAATCAAAGTGGACATCAACTCTAATGTAGGCTCATATATGTACATACTTTATGGTGACAATCTGGGTTTCCAGCTCAGAATTCTTCTTCTTCAACTCCTGTATCTGCCTTTCCATGTCGTTGGCTCGTACCCCCACCACCTGGTCGGCGGTCACACCTCGAGCTTTCAGTTTTTTCTGCAGCGCAGCCTTCTCCTGCTCCAATCTGCAAGCAAACGAAAGCACACAGGTCCAATGGATGAAAAAGACAGAGCAAACCGTCTGAATGATGTACAGCTGTGATCATTGAGCACCTTTTTGATTCTAAACAGGAACATAGGGAATGATAAATCAGTCATCAGCATAACTGTAGCAAATCTAGGCACTGTGCATACCAGATTTATGATGTACACACTCTGACCTGCCATAAAGATCTTTCAGAGTGCCAAGTTGCTTCGACAGTGATTCGTTATCTCGTTCCTTCTCCTTCATGGAATTCTTCACCTTTTCCATCCTAGCCTGCCATCTTTTGCTCTCCTCCCACCGCACAATTTCATCTTTGGTCTGTTGGAGAAACAGGTTTTGCATCAGCTAAACAGGCAATCATACATGATGAGGTTCTTGGATTTAATCTAAACTCCTGAGCTAGCAGAGGTGTAAGTTTCATGAACCTATTTGAGAATGTTAAATGTGGGAATATTAAATGTTTGCTAGTCTAATTCTCAAACTGGATGCAAAATAAAGTTCAAATCCTTAAAAAACTTAACAGAGTCTACAGAGGCAGTTTATCTACATTTAAATTTATTCCTGTATAATTGATCAAACCTATAAGTAAATGGAGCTGGATTATCTAAGGCCAATGATGTTTGTGACAGCGTGTGTAGAATAAACACTGTCTAATAGCAACTGATGGTACATGTGGTGAATAAGACTTTAAAAAGGGCTCAATTACAGAGACTGGACCAATCCAATATTGGTATAAGACACTGATATATCAATTAAATTAAATTCTATTAAAAATGTTGAGAAAATAAAGAAAGTCAGTAGGGTGCAGAAGTTAACCCAGAGTGTAACAAGTGCAGCGCACTGCATGTGCCTGCGGCTCCGCTCCCATCAATCACGTCCCAGAGGAATTACACTTGACTCACTCTGCGGTTACAACAAGTGACAAGATGGAGCTGGGAGACGTCACACAAAAGCTAAAAATGGGAGGAGTTACACTGCTTACTTCAATGGTAAGAAGTTTGTTGATGGTGGTTTCAAAACAAAAGCAGTAAAATCTTCATTAAAATGATATGTCAGGTTTACTTTGGGCTCAGGCTTATAATTAAAGTTAACTAGTCAGGTTGGAATAGACTTTTCTAGGTACAATATAAATAAACTTTTCACTTTAATACATAAAACCCTGGACAGAGGAGAAGGATTGCCAGAAGAGTTGATGAATAATAAAACAAAACTTACTAAAAATGATAGAATGAGATTTTTGCCCAACAGCAACAATATATGGTGGACACTGTTTCACACCTTTCCATGATCATCTTTGATGTTTTTTACGTCGTTCCTTTTCTCCAAGTCCGATTCCAGCCTCCTGATCTTCTTCTGCAGATTCTCTATGATGGCTCCTTTCCCATCTGCCTCTGTCTGATTCTGAGCAACAGGAAAAAAAAAGAATCATCGCTTTTTATGTTTATTATTATTTATACACACAGACAAAAGTTTACTTCCTGTTTCATAATTATTCAAAGTAATTGTTTATACAACAAAAAGCTTTAAGGATGTTTAAAAAAAAACAAAACAAGAACTGGCTGCTCAAGTTTGACTTTATCACAATTTTTCTCTTATCCGAATGTGGTCAAAATTATAGATGTTGGATCTAAAATATGCACACATTCAGCTATTGTATTAAAAACATACTATCACAAATACACTTCTTATAATAAAACAAACAAAAGACCAATCTGGATTAATGAGTAGGCTACGTCAAGACACCATATATATGATGTAGCACAGTTTTAGCACTAAACAGCAAATTTAATTGTATTTTTAAAAACATTGATATTTATTGCTGCTCTTCTGGAACCACCAGAGAAAAAAAATTGTAAAAAAAAAAAAAAAAGTAACAATCAAACCGTGAATCTTATGACCATACAGACCTTAACCCAATTGGATTTTTCAAACTGTACTTAAAATTCAGATTTAGTCAGAAAACAAACCTTAAATAATCCAAATGGCTCAAACAAAGAGGTCAAATATTCAGCCAGAAAAACCATCAAAAGTTTGTTGACGGTCATGAATACCAAGTCGTGGAGGTTCAACTTGTTAAAAGACAAAAAAAATAAAAAATAAAAAATAATTGCACTGTATGTGTAGTTTTGACTATGGATTAGAAAAAAACCCACATAAGAATTGGATTGGCTTATATAAATTTCACTATGAAAAAGGAACAAGACTTTTACTCTCTTCCTGGGCATATGCAAACTTCTGACCCCCAGTCTTGAGAAACAAGTAAGCAAGCTCCCAGATAATGAAATCAACCCACATACTGGCTGCCGTTTATCTTATACCTCAGAAGAAATGTCATCATTCTTTCTCGACACATTCCTCCATGTCTTTTTTTTCCTGCTGACTGTGAGACGAGCCTAACGGGCGTGGCATGACTCCTATATGAACCTTCTATCCTATTTCAACATCTGAATGCTGAACAGGAGTCAGAGGATTTTAATCAGTTTCCCACATGATGCTATGACGTTGATGTTGGCTGTCGGTGGCCGCTGTCCAACATATCACGCTGAAATCTAGGACGTAACAAGCAAGAGTTCTAACTAGGAGCCAGAGACCAACACAGAGTACCTTGAAGAAGGACTTTTCCTCTTGCAGATTTATTCTGTTTTTGCCACACTGAAACATTAAAATTATCATGCTTTCTAAGCTTTATCAGTATTTGTGACAAGAACTGCATTAAATGTTTGTAATAGCTAGCAATGGGTTATTTTGATCACTGCGAAGGAATTTTGGCCCATATTTTTTGTGTAATTGATTTAATTCACCCATGCTGAAGCATGAACAGCCTATTTTCCATTGCATCTCAAATAAATTTAATTCTAACGTTCAACTAGGCCACGTAAAGACATTCATTTATCAAAAGACATTCACTTAATCGAAAAGCGGTTAAACTGAAGGTGCATTCACACCAGTCCATTTTAGCTGGAATCTAGTTACTTTGTCTAGAGAGTCTGGGTCATTTGCAAAGGTGTGAATGCACAATGAACTCTGATCTGGATCAAAAATGCAAACTCTAGTTCGCCTAAAAATCTCAGTTCAATTAAAGTGAACTCTGGTGCAGTTTGAATGTATACATGGAAACAAGCAGACTGGAGACCGCTCCCAAAAACAGGAAGCAAACTACAGTGCAGGGGCATTCTGGGTAAATACAAACCAAACAACTGTGCAAGTCTAGCACTAGAGGAAGAAATGTCTTGTGGTTTTCAACCAAACTAAAGACAATAAAGAAATCCTACTCCAGTTTTGTTTACAATGTGTGAAAAGGGAGGTCGTACTCATCTCTTCAGAGTTTTTCAGGTCGTTTCCTTCAGTGGTTCTTGGTGCAGCGCCCTTATAGGCGAGGGGGGTAACAGGTTTTGCAAAAGTTTTGGACTGTCTGACAGTGCAGTGTGAAAGCAGCTGAAAATGTATGAAATGTTGCAATTTTGGTCCCCAATCAAACCTTAAAGTCAAGAATGACTATCATGTTATGCTAACAGCTCAGTTTACAGGCAGCAGAGACAACATTCCACAGTAATAGACTCTGGAGGACACAATCAGTTGTTAGCAAGTACTGCTAATCCACCTCTTTTGCTTTTGTGCTCCTCTTTAAATCTCTGTCTGGCCGTATGGTTAGGAAGCCGGGCAGAGAGACGTTGAAATAGGGGATATGAACCTTACCCATTCTGACAGATGGAGGGGATGGAAGGGAGCATTCTTTTTCTCTTTCTGCTCTTTGGTCCTGTTCTGCTCTTTCTTTTCAACTCCTCTGGGGTTCAAGGTCATGGTTCAGGTGCGACATGAGCTTTTGAGATGCTGATCAAGCCACTCCCAGTTGTAAAAAACATTAACTTGTTGCTACGGTTATGCATCATCACAACTGCCCAAAAGTAAACAGCAGCAGGAAAAAAACGTTCTATCTACACAGTGTCAAAAACCAGAGGGAATAATTATCCAAACATGCAATATCTCAACAAAACAAAACAAAAAAGAAAAACAACTATGAACAAAAATCTACAGGAACAAATCCGAATCAGCAAATATAAGACGAGCCCTTTATGTTACCTTTAGTCACACGTGGTTTTTGGCCTGGCACTCTCCCATGGATGACATTTTCTTATTGGTTAATCGTGAACACTGACCCTAACTGAAGCAAGTGAGGCCTGAAGTACTTTAGATGTTACTCTGGGATGTTGAAATGGGATCGGAGTATTTCTAGAAGTTCTCCCAGTCCTCGGAACATCGCTATACTGTGTATAATGGCTCTCGTTGGAGTCCTAAAGCCTTAGCAACGGCTTTGTAAACCGTTCCAAAGTGACAGATGTTAATGACATTATTTCTCATCCAACTTTTGATTTTTTTTAGATCAGGGGATGATGATGTGTTACATTTTGAAATCTGTTTAGCCTACTTCATGTTGCTTTTGTCCCTTAATAAATACATTTCTAGGGGTTCACCGATCCACTTTTTTCACTTCTGATACAACATTTATATTTAGTATTGGCTGATACCGATCTGATACAAAAAAATCGGTGATGAATTGACTTGAAACGTTTCTCTTTATGAATTACAAATGTGTTTGATAACTCTGCATTAGTATAGTACACTTAAATCTACCTACCAACAGCTTCACAAGCTTGGTCAAACATGAAAGAACAACTCATTTGCTCAGTCAGTGCAATTAGGAGTAGAACAGCCAATGTAAAATATATACTACAGAACCTGAAACTAACAAAAACAATAGACTGACTACCTTGGTCAAAAAAGTAAAAAATAAACTACAACAAACCTTCTTTTAAATGGTTTATAAAGTGCAATTAGGAAATCTAAATCCAATGTAAAATAAACAATAAAGCATGACAATGCTGAGAGTACAAAGCATAGAATTAGACTGAATAGATTTGCTCTTATAGATCTATTGCCACCAATACGCAATCTAGAATTTTTTTTTTATATCAGGATTGATGAATACTGGATTGATGCATCTCAACAAAAACTGTTTCTCTTGATTTTTTAATTTATTCAGGCTATTTCTGATGTCAAAATTACGTTGTTGATCCAAAGCATAAATAAATTAAAAAAAGAAGATTCAGTGTGATTCAACGTGATTCAGCTGTATAGCTTTGTACCTGCATGGTGCTGGTGAGCCTCTTTATTTGCTGCTTGAGCTCCACCACTTCTTGCTCTCGCTCTGCTTTCTCGGCCTGCAGTCGTCTCTGAGTTCTTTGATATTTCTGGAAGTCTAGGTTTAGTCCTTCAACCTCCTCTTTCAGAACGTTCTCTCTGCTCCTGGCTGCTTTGGCCGACTCCTTTGCAGCTTGAAGTTCTTCGTTCAGTTCCTGTACCCGTGCCTACAAAATAAAATAAAATAAAATAAAAAAATTACATAAGATCTTAATTCTTGAGCTGAAAATTGTCCTTTTGAATCCGGTTTTTATCGTATTTTCATTTGTAAAATAGAAATATCTGGATGAATATTTGGAAAAATTAAATGTTGTTGTAACTCATATTAATTAAAATTCTTCAAAGAGTTATTGCAATTCTCTATGCAATAATAAAAAATAAAAAAAAAATTAAAAATAATAACCCTGGACAGGTCGACAGTCTGTGACAGGGATTAAAGTTTTATTTAAAAATTTTATTTTAAATAAAAATTTTAAATGAAAATTTGTATTTAATAAAATAAATAACCATCTCAACCTAAGCACTTGCTTTTAAACGGAGGTTACCATCTGTCGTGTTCACAGAGGTCACCTTACTGGTCAGAGGTCAAACACGCTCTGATTGATGCAGATGGTCCTTTAAATCCAGGAACATCGCAAACGTAATTTCTATAGAAACCAGAAGCCTCTACTGCAGCCTGTCAGCAGGTATGATTTAATTACAGCTGCTTTGTAGAGGTCCTGCTTTCTAACCATTATGCCAATTTGTAAGACTTAAAACATCCAACAAAGCTTCGTTTGAGCTGATTACATCAACAGGAAAGAAACCATAACATACGAGTAAAAGAAAACAAAACCCACTTTGATCTTACCTTCAGGTCTTTGGTGTGTTTGTCCACTAGCATCTGAACGTTGAGACTCTGCTCTTTCTGGGCAGCGTTGGCTATGACTTGCTGCTCTGCAGCTGACATCATCTCCGCCCGCAGCTCCAACAGAGCCTTACTGAGAGCCTGACAGGAGATGAAACAAACAGACCCTGGTGTTCAGTAATGCAATAAACGTGGCCTGATCCTTGGCGGTGCCCAGAAAATCACGTTTGATTCATACAAAGGCATACAGAGTCATCTTCTTCAGTCAACACAAAAGTAAAACACAATCATTTTAGCTGCAATATGCCAAGAATTTTTGTACTGGCCTTGTCTGGCCACATTGGTTTCACACAGCTGGAACCTGTAGCAGCAACAGAATCTCTGCTTTTTGTTCGCTGGATTGATTTACTTTGAAGCCGAAACAAAACACAGGACATGCCTCGAAAATATTCGATTAGGGTGCATCCGGAAAGCGTTCATGTCATTTCACTTTTTCCACATTTTGTTGTGTTGTGGCCTTACTCCGAAATTGTACTGAATTAAAACTCTTCCCTCAAAAATTCTCCACATGAATACCCCTTTATTATGGCAATGTGGAAGAACTTTTTGGAGCGTTATGTAAATTTATTAAAATCAGAAAACCAAGAAATCACATTTCCTTAAGTTTTCAAAGCTTTTGTTGATCCACTGATAATCCTCAAGATGTTTCTGCAACTTAAACATAATCTACCTGTGATAAATCCTGTTTCCTGGACTTGATTTGGAAAGGCGCACACCTGTCTTTACAAATAAGGCCACTCGGTTGACAGTGCAGGTCAGAGGTCAAACACTAAATATGAAATCAAAGGAACTGTCTGTAAATGTTTGATTGTCTTGAGGAACAAAGATCCAGAAGCATTAGAGAAGAACAGACCAAAACAGGTGGATGTGAATACTGGTGTAAATGTGATTTCTTATTTGTCTTTTAATAAATTTGCGAAACGCTCAAAATTTTTGTTTTACAGATTCTCAAAATGGAGTATTTGTGTGTAAAATTTTAAGGAAAGACATTAAAGCGGCAGTATTATGCTCTAGCTATCAACTTCTACATATCAAGTAGAAAACCACATTGGCAATTAATCAAACAATTACTGTAAAGTAAAAAAAAAAAAAGAAAAACTGGTAAAAGACCTTGAGCTGTTTCTCCTTCTGAGTGAGTTGTGCTTTGAGGCGTTCCACCAGGTTTTTCATGGTGTTGCTCGGGGAGCGAACGTTGGCCTCCTTCTGAGCTTCCAGCTCGGAGCGCAGGAAGCTCATCTCCTTCTCCATCTGAGCCAGCTGACTCCTACTGTCCTCCACCTCACCGCCCAGAGCCTTCACCTGGGCAACGTAGTTCTCCTCCAGCCTGGAACAAATCCCCTCTTTGTTAGCATCTTAACTAGAAATAAATCTCTGGTCCACATTCTATTACATTAACTTTACAATTGATACAAAGTTAGAGAGTAAATGGCTGAGCATGATCTGTGTGAGTGTAGAAATATGTTGTTTACTCTGGGTTGCAAGAAGAAGAATTATGTTCTTTCTGGTCAGGAAATAAATGAACTCAGATGTTTTTATAGATTCGCTGTAGACGTTGGGTGTAAATATGAGCTTGAAAAGAGGAGAAATACAATTATTGAGAAAAACTTTGGCATGATCTTACATGTAACCTCTTTTGTTTTTTGCATTGATACACTTTATTTTTAAAATTTATTTATTTATTTTATTATTTTTATTGTTGGAACCTTGTAACAAAATTTTTCTCCATATGTACATTTTAAATGCAACAAGCGGCTCTGGAGCCAGATGTGGCTATTTGGCCCTTTCAATGTGGCTCCTACTAAATCTAAAAGGAAATGGAAATGTTTTAAATTATAAAGCCAGTAATTATGTGCATGTTTTTTTCAATTAAAAGTAATTAAATGTTTTCTAACTTCAAACTATCTGCTTTATATTTTTAAGTGGGCTACCAAACTTTCATTTCCCAGCTCTGTCAGTTGACCTCATCTTACAATGTTTATAGTTTTTACTTCCTTTGACTCATTTTGTTCCAAATATTTGAGGAAAAAATAATACATTCCTCTTTAATTTCTTTAGATGAGAAAAAGATAAACACAATTTTATGTAGTATGTACTTATAAAATCTATTTTTTATCGTCTAATATTTTCCTTAGCCCACAAGACAGGTTTTCTACAGGATTTAAATCTGAACAAAGATAGCTGATTATATATCTGATTAATTAGTTGTGTTGTTCTGCGATTTATTTCAAATGCATTACTAGAATTTTGTGTTTGTGTTTTGCGCTCGCTCTCCAGTGCCTGACATAACTGTGTCCCGGTGCACTACTGAACTTTAGATAACCCTCTTTAATCTGATTTTCTCCTGACCTCTTAAAACCTAGTCTTTTAATTTACCCTAAGTAAGTGGTCTAAATAATCTTTTTTCCCCTCAAAGTCTTACATTAGTTGGTTCCATCTGCTTAAAAACAAAAGGGTGAGAAGCTTAAATTGAGTGAAAAAACCAAATCTAATTTTCCACTCCACATCTGAGAAACCACAAGACGGCTGGAACAATGTTCTCCGGATCAAAGCAGAGATGCTTCCCTGTCATGCACAGGGCAACCAGGGCAAAGGATCACCTTTGACCTTCTGTGGAAAATGGTTAACATTACTTAACTTTGCTTACTTTACAGAACTTTAAAAAAAGCAAAAGCAAAGGAGTTGGATTAACAGTGATGAATATATGTGTGTGTGTGTGTGTGTGTGTGTGGGTATATATATGTGTGTGTGTGTATATATATATATATATATATATATATATATATATATATATATATATATATATATATATATATATATATATATATATATATAATATGTATTTTTGTGTCAAAATGTTGAGCCAATTCACTGAAAAACATCTTTCTATGTAAAAGTGTAACACATGACAGCTCACTGTAAAAACGGTTAGTGGTGGCTGATTACTTTGCCGTCTCCTCAGCGTGTTTCTTAGCCTGCGTCTCCATGGCGATCCGGTGTTGCTCCAGCTCGGCTGCGGTCAGCTTCAGCTTCTCTGTGACAGAGCTGAGTGAAGCATCCTGCTCAGCCACCGTCTGCTCCAACTCAGCCAGGCGCTCCAGGTGTTTAGGTGTCAGCACTCTGATAGCGGGCTTCTTCATCAACTCCTGAACACAAAGAGGGTCATTTTAAACCCAACAGTTGTTGCTTCCTTAAATAACACACGCTTAAACTGTTTAACAAGTGCTTAGAGACTGAATAAATACTTATTTTTAATGTCAAGTGACTTTTTATAGCACAAATAAGTAACTATATTACCTTTGGTTGTTATAAAAATGCTATAAAATGGTGCCTTACAGCAAATTCTTAATAATTAGGAGTGCTCAAAATAGTAAGTGGTGTGATTTGAGTTTTGGGGTGTCTCAGGGAACACTGCTTAAACCATTTATAATTTTTTATACTTTTTCTTGACCATCTTATTAAATTCACTTCTCAGTCTTTGTGACTTTGTAATTTAAAACCTTGAAATTAGGCCTGTGTCTCTTTAAGAAACTCTTGTTCTTTCTGAAACTCCGCCTTCTGGAAGTCATCACAACAGCGCTCCTGTATTAACCCTATGTTAGCATTTTTACCAGCGTTTCGCTGAAAAAATAATCAAGGCAACACTCCAGGTGTGTTCTTGATGAGGGACTAACATTATTACATGATGCAAAGCTCATAAAAGTCAACGTTACCTAACACTGCCCTACTAAGACGTTGTTGGCAGTTGGGTTTTAACTCAGAAAGCAGTCTTTTTAAATGGAGAGCCTGAACGTACCAATGCTGTCTGTTTGAACTGATCCAGAGAGGTGTCTGTGTGCAAGTCCAGCTTCTGATGTAATATTCTCAACTCTTCCTGATGTCTTTTTATCATCTCCTCTTGATCCTAGAGCCAACAGTGTGTGAGGCAAGGAATGAAAAACAATGGAGTGTTCATAGATCTTCTTTTGTCTTTCTTTTTACAAAAGTAAATCCTTTCTACTCATCATTCAACATCATAGCTTCACCTGTCTGGCCTGAGCCAGCTGGTTTTGGTATTTCTTCAGCACATCTTCTTTCTTGTCGAGTCGACTTTGGAGATCTTTGATGGTCTGGTGCGCCAGCTTCAGGGCAGCCTGGCTGCTTGGCTGGTCCTCTTCGTTCTTTCTGAGGTCGGCAAGCAGACGCTCGCGGTCGGCGGCCGCCGGGAGCCGGAGACGCAGCTCGTTGATCACCTTGTCCCTCGACACGACGTTCTGCTCTGCTTTCAACAAAGCCACTTCGCTCTCTTTCAGTTTCTGTTTATTGACAAAGTTTTAAAGTAGGGATTCAAACATGAACAATTCGATCGTCTGAAACGGTCAATTAACCCTTAAGAGAAGATTTGAATGTAACTCTGATTTTCTTTTAAAAGTTACCCATTGCATCAGTTGTTTACATTATCTTTATTTGGATAAGCTACACAAAAACTGACACAAACATTGGCAGATCTATTCAGTCTAATTCTATGGTTTGTGCTCTGAGTGACGTCATGCTTTATTTATTTCACATTATATTTAGAATGACTAGTTACACTTTCTGAACCATTTGAAAGAAGGTTTGTTGTGATTTATTTTCACATGTTATACCAAGATAGTCAACCTATTGTTTTTGTCAGTTTCAGATTCTTCATTATTTATTTTACATTGGCTATGTGAAGGCCAAGGTGTGTTTAAGTGAGTAGACTTATATATATATATATATATATATATATATATAAAAGAAAAAGTAATTTAGTACATTTATGTCTGTGTTAAAAAAAAAAGAAACGGTTTAAGTCAATTCAGCTCTATTTTTTTGTATCAGATTGGTATCGGCTGATGCTAAACTACAAGAACAAAAAAACTAATTGATATTAAAAATCTCATTTAAAAGACTTTCCTGGGCTACATAGTAGAAAAAATCAGTGCAGCTATGTAAATAAACCTGACTTGAAATTGTTAAAATACTTAAAAAATATAAATATGATCTTATATTTTTATTTTAGGCCAACAAAGTTTTACCTATTCAAGGTGGAGAAATGACCAGCAGAGTTTAGGGAGCGAACAATTTTGTTGTTCATTTCTGAAGCATTTTCCTTAAAAAAAAAAAAAAAAAAAAAAAAACTAAAAATAATAAAATGATGCATTTTGGTATTCATTTTTTTTTTTAAGTTTAAAGGATCTCTTAGGGGTTAAGTGTCCTGATTATGTAAATGGAGAACCAAAGACGATATAAAAATAAAAGCAGAAATATATATTTGTTGTTTTTCCTTTTACATACATTTTTGTTAAAACGTTTTTTTTTCCTTATACATTTGCTGTTTTTACATTTCCTTGTCTCTTCTTTTTACCTTGTGCATTTTGCCTCGTTATGCAGATGAGGAGGGACGGAGTCTTAAAACAGATTGGTTGGTTAGAATTACACTCTACTGACCTCAACAAAGATGGAGACCAGTTTATCAGTGAGCTAAAGTTTAGCAACTTCATTAGAAAATAGTGCTATAACTCCGGACTTTATTACTTTTCGTGTGGATGCTCAGACATTTAACGGCTCTCATGTATTTCTTCTTTTATTTCTAGTTATATCAGTTTTGGTCCTCCGTATGCATGAACTGTGACCGAATCAGTTACCTTGTCCAAACTTTTGCATGTTCCCTGAAGCTCCAAGATGGTGCGAACCTGCTCTTTGATTTTACCCAGAGCAAACTCTAACTGATGAGCCAGAGGCAGCACTGGGTCTGGGAGCGGCCCTTCCCCTTCCTTAACCTAACAACAAAAACAAAACAAACAAAAAAAACAATGAGAGGACACATCAATTAAAGTTTAACGCCCAACTGGTTTCTTACAAAATAAGTTTGGCTTTTAACAAAATGGAAACATTTTATCAATAAACCTTCCAAGTCTTGCTTTACCTTCTCGGCGTTGTTGAGAATCTCGGTGTGCTGCTTCTCATAGCGGTCCAGCTGGCGCTCCAGCTCCACCTCCCGCTGGTCCCACGCCAGCTGACGCTCTTCCTGAAGCTTAGTAGAATGAAAATGTCAGACAGCTGTGTTCGCCAATGAGTAATGGTTATTTTGTTTTATGTACAATCAGGCCTGGGAAATACATCAGTTTAATCATTCAATTTATTTAATTTATGGAAAATATGATTTTTTTTTAGGGGGTTTCTGTAGTTCAGTGTGATGTCACCACGTCCAGGGCAGCCATCTTGTTTGATAAGTGTGTTTTACAACTTCTATTTCATATTCGGAAAAATATAAGTGTCGGGCTAAGATTTTTTTTTTTTTAAATACGAGAATGAAGTCATAATATTACAAGATCACAGTTGTTATATTAGGAGAATGATGTAGAGATTTTCTGAGAACCCCCGCACAAACAATAACAAGAAATCAATTATCCAAACTTTTTCTCGTTTCTTGTGATTTTAAGACGTTCTTCTGGTCAAATTGGGTCTTTATTCTGCAGATATTATTACCGTATTCTTGTAATCAAACAAAAATTCTCGTGGCCTGACCCTGATACTCTATAATAAAACTCACAAGAGGATTTAAAAAAAAAAAGACATTTGTAATTTCTCTTTTAGAAAAGAAAGTAAGAAAAGAAAATTGAATAAAATCAGAAATTGCCTCTGGTGTGGGAAAAAAAAAGTCAGAGATTTAATTTTAATGCCATATTATCCAGCCCTCTGTGTGATATTTATAAAACATAGTTTTCTTTTAACAGAGTTTGATAAGAGTTGTAAACTTGTAGAAGGTTTGTCCTCACAGAGTTGAGCTGGACGATGTCCTCCTCCAGCGAGCGGACTGTGCGGTCCTGCTCCTCCACCAGCTTCTTAAGGTAGCTGATCTCCTCCTTCTGGACCACCAGCTCCCTCCCTTTCCTCAGCTCCTGGAGGCGGGCCTCCTCCATCCTCTTGTGCCACTCCATTACCTGTTTCAGGTAAAAGCAGAATTTAATCGAGCAAGTACAACCCAATGAACGCGGCATATGTTTTTGTTTTATTTGGTTTTCTTCCCCCGCTCACTGACCTTGTGGGCACCCTTCACGTCCTTCAGGGTAGAGATGAGCTCCTCCAGGCCTCGCAGTCTCACCTCCAGCTCCTGGGCTCTTCCATCTGCCCTCCGCCTCTCCACCTCAGCTGCCCTCCTCTCCTCCTGGGCTTTGGCTCGGTCCTCCTGGAGCTTCAGCATGGCCAGGGAGAACTTCTCCTGCTGCCGGAGGGGCAGCGCCCCGGCGAACTGCCTGCGCAGAGCCTGGACGGTCTGGCGGAGGTGCGTGGCGCGGTGGCGGCCCTCCTGGCGGGCGAGGAAGAGCGCTCGCTCGCTGGCGTCCAGCCGCTGCTCGGCGCGCAGCATGTTGGCCTCCAGCCGCTGGATGTGAGAGGCAGCGGCCTCCAGATTCCCCAGAGCTGTCGACTCACTGAGCTGCAGCGCCACCATGTGTTGGTGGAGCTTTGCTATCAGAGCCTTCTCATCCGACTGTGACTGAGGAAAATTGAGAATGGTTAGTATTATGGTTTTCCCAGCTACATAGCATTTTATAGCGCAATAAAACAATAAAAATGCTGCATATGACATATATACAGTATTTTACAATGTTAAAATGCTGTATATATATCAAATATCGCTTAAAGAAAATTGACTTTGTAATTTGAAATTGGGCCCCTGTCTCTTTAAGAAACTCCTGTCCCTTCTGAAACTCCACCTTCAGGAAGTCATCTCAACATGGCTCCTCTATAACCCTTCAACAACATTTTTACCGGTATTACACTGAGAAGTAGCTCCTATAATTAGCTCATCAGATGTTCAGTTCCACCAGGTGTTTGCTAATTGCTGCTGGCTAGTCTGAGGGAGCTTTGAAGAGTCAATGTGGTGAAGGGCTCCTCTGTGAGGTGGAAGTCCGGAACAAATACGGTACTTATCATTGTCCATTATGGGGGATATTTCTTCTAATTTATTTAATTTGTTTTAAGATCCACTGGCCGATTACCTCATTAGCAATTAACTGTGGAGCAAGTTAACTGTGGAGCCTTTTTAAAGACTCTACAATTGTGTGTTTGAGTATTATCAAAAATGTCTTCCAATTACATAAATAACTGAGTCATATTTTTGAAATTCCTGTCGACTTTTAAAATTTTTTTGATACAAAAGCAATTCCTATCACCTGGTATTCCAGTATTTGTCTCCTGAAAGCCTCAACTTCGTTGTCTTTGGATTTGTGTTGGGCCTGCAGAGCAGAGACCTGGGACAAAGCCACGTCTGAGACTTCTTGCAGCCTGCAGAAGAAAGATACACACGCACCACTTGGTACTTCTCTCATCTATCTTCACTCATAAAAAAAAGCGAAGATAAGATGAATGGATTTACTACCAGCATGATGAGAAAGGGCAAAAAGTGAGAACTAAACCTGAAGCGTTTCAGCTGAATGCAGACGTCTCTAACAGGCACGGCTGCACACATTCTAATTCATTTATTTTTTTACAGCTTTAGCAACAACCTAGCGAGAGACTGGTACAGTCATGATATCAATGAATCTATTAGGTGATTCCTGCCCAAGGTAAATTCTCCAGGTCCAGTCAGGAACCATCTTATCTTTGCGAGGATTGCAAAAACATGTTCACCTCAGCAATTAATTACCAAAGTCAGCAGCAATCAAGAACGGAAAAACAACGGAACACTTTCGAGACGCACTTGGAGACCTCGAGGCGCAGCTCGGCCTCGGCCTTCTCCAGCTCTGAGATCCTGGCCTTGTCGGCGTCGCTGGCGGCTTTGCTGCTGGCGCCTGCCAGCTCATCTCTTAGCTCCCGCTCGACCCGCTGGGACTCCGCATTCATCTTGGTCAGCTGGAGCAAAACAAAGCGTTGGATGAAAGCGATTAAAGTGATGTGTTCCAGACGATCAGACATTTCAGCAAGAAATAACCCTGAATGGTCACATTAACGTCTTTCCGCACAGGCTCTGCTGTACTTATATAACGCAAAAACAGACTTGTTAGATAATAAAGCGAGCCTGCCAGGAGATGCAAAAACCATTTAGAATAGTTCATCACTTGATTGTGTTGACTGGTACGAATTAAGTGCCAGATGGGAGAAAAAAAAAACAACAATCTAATGTTTTCCTTGGCCTCTTACCTCTAAGAACTTGGATTCCAGCTCTGTGTTGCGCTCCTCCACCTGTCTGAGGGAGTTCCTCATGTGTTCGTACATCCTGTGGGCATGCTCGGCCCTCTGCCTCTCATTCAGCTCCTTCATCTCTAAAGTCGTGATCCTCCTCGCAGCGGATATCGCCTCGTTGTTGATCGAGGCCCTGTCTCCCTCGGCCAGGCCGGTTTCAGAGCCTGGGGAAGAAAAAAACGGTTGTTTCAGTGAGGTGGAACCATTAATTAACTGTCAAGGCTGTAAAACATTAAAAAAAAGAAAACAAAAAACATTTAATATATTTTCTTCAAAAAAGTAGTGATTTTTTTTAGATGTAAATAATAAATAAATTCAAGAATAAAAACTTTGAATTAAAAAAAAAGAATATTTTATATTTTACCCCCCCGTACTTTATATTTTTGGTCATGTTTCAACCACAAGTGCAAATGTTTTTCATAAGGATATTTTGGGACAAACCAACATTAAGTAGCACACAACTGGAAAGTTTAGCTGAAAGAAAACTTGGCACATGTACCCTAATTCAGGGGTTCCCAAAATGGAGTGTTGGGTTGTTGGGACCCTCTAGCGGGTCGCGAGACACTCATTTGGGGGTCAAAAGATGATTTTCAAATTCATCATGATGTGATCCCCCTATGGATTATGGAGAGTCAGTTTTGGTTTATGGATCTGGTGATTATTTTTTGGATTAACTGTTTAATAGTTGGACATAAAAAGGTGCTTAAGAGGAGATTTTTTTTTTTTATTTTATTACAGATTTGAAGCAAGTGAAGCAAAAACTGCCACTTGAGTTCTGGGTAGAACATATTTACAGTCAAAGATTTTTTTTTACTGTATCTTAAATGTAATATGCATGCATGCATTTTCTTTTGCATGCATGCAGTTTTGGCTTAATCACTGCTTTGAATATGTTGTTCTTCCAGCAGATGCCCTTTTGTTAACTCTGTATACTCCACTTAACAATTAATCAATTACCAAATTAGATGATGATTATGTCAATATTTGATTCATTGATAATTAGATTTTTTACATGATAAAATCAATTAATAAAATTTCA